>NC_080048.1:31742516-32042516 GCF_026212465.1 Amaranthus tricolor | reverse complement strand
CAAAAGGGTGTAATAAGGTGAAGAGTATTCATGGGAATTATTGGTGTTAATGAAGATTAAGGTGAAGAGTCTCATGTGTGTGACTCTTGAGATAATGCCTTTTCAAGTTCTTAGAGTTATTTCATAGTATTCATTACCCTAAATTAACTATGTATTTATGTGAGCCATTCATCTTCAAGTACCTAGCACTATAAATAGGGCTCTCATACCCACACTTCAAGTATGTAAAAACACATCAAACACAACCCTTAAGCCAAACACATAGCCTATTGTTGTTATCTCTATCTCAATTGTAATTCTTCATATTGAAGTGTTGTTTGTATTCATTTGATATAATATAAACATAACTACACACCACGGAGGACGTAGCCATCATTGGGTGAACCTCCTTAAATTTTTGTGTCCTTGTTTGTTACTTTGTCAAACTTATTTTTGCTCATTGTTGTTTGTTCTTAACATCGTAAGTATTTGGCGATCGTTTTCAATTGGTATCAGAGCCAAGGTTATTTTGCGGTGTTTTAAGAAATTATTACTTGAAAATCATGACTACAATGAAGCTCGATATTGAGAAGTTTGATAGGAATGTAAACTTTGGCTTATGGCAAGTCAAAATGAGAGCCATTTTGATTCAAAATGGTGTGCACAAGGCGATTGATGGTGTAGAGAAGATGCCGGAAGGAATGTCCGCATCGAGACGGGAAGAGATAGACACAAAGGCGTTATCGGCAATCCAATTATGCTTATCCAATGAAGTTCTAAGAGAGGTTGTTAAAGAAACAACAACCAAGAGTATATGGGAGAAATTGGAATCACTCTACATGGCCAAGAGTGTTACCAATAGGCTACTTTTGAAGAGTAGACTCTACGACTTATGCTTGGAGGAAGGTAAACTTTTAAAACCTCACTTGGATGAGTTTTGTTCCATTGTTATGGATTTACAAAACATTGATGTTAAGCTTGATGATGAAGACTTGGCAATTTATCTTTTATGTTCTTTACCCCCTTCTTATAAAAATTTTAGAGAAACTCTACTTTATGGTAGAGATAATTTGAGTAGTGATGATGTGAAGAATGCCTTGACTCAAAGGGATCTCATTGATACACAATTGTCACAAAAGTCACCAAGCAATGCTAGTGACGGTTTGTTTGTAAGAGGGAGGTCACAAGAGAAAGGTTCCACTAGTGGGAGTGGAAACAAGGGTAAAGGAAGGTCCAAGTCCGTAAGGCCAAACAAAAATAAGACTTGTAACTATTGCAAGCTTAAGGGCCACATCAAGAAGGATTGTTGGAAGCTTAAGAGAAAGCTAGAAGAAGAGGCAAGGGAAAGAACTAGCAATGCCAATGCTAGTTATGTGAATGATAGTGATGATGGCGATGTTCTTGTTGCCACTCATGAGTACAAAGGTAATAATGAATGGATTCTTGATTCGGGGTGCACATTCCACATGACTCCCAACAAAACTTTCTTCCATACATTTGAAAGTGTTGATGGGGGAAATGTTACCATGGGAAACAACACCACATGTAAGGTTGTTGGGATTGGGAGCATTAAAATTAAAATGTTTGATGGGATTGTGAGGACCTTAACCGATGTAAGGTATGTCCCGGGCTTGAAAAAGAATCTTTTATCTTTGGGTACTCTTGATAAGATCGGGTGTAGAATCACTTGTGAAGGTGGAGTTATGAAGGTAGCCAAGGGTTCACTAGTGGTGATGAAGGGGAGGTTGAATGGGAGTTTGTATGCTCTTCAAGGTTCAACCATTCTTGGCTCGGCGAATGTATCCACAAGCACAATGTCCGATCGTGACACCAAACTTTGGCACTTGAGGCTTGGTCACATGAGCGAAAGAGGTATGTTTGAACTCTCTAAACAAGGTTTATTTGATGGAAAAAATTTTGGGAACCTTGGTTTTTGTGAACATTGTGTTTATGGGAAACACAAGAGAGTTAGTTTTAAACCCGCCATCCACAACACTAAGGAGATATTAGATTATGTCCATTCCGACTTGTGGGGGCCTTCACGAACGCCCTCCCTTAGTGGTTGTAGCTACATGTTGACCTTTATTGATGATTACTCTAGAAAAGTTTGGTGTTACTTTATAAAACATAAATATGAAGTTTTTGATGTCTTCTTGGAATGGAAGAAGATGATTGAAAAGAAAGCCGGTAGGAGCATCAAGGCCTTGAGAACCGACAATGGTCTTGAATTTGTTGATAGCAAGTTTCTCAATTATTGTTCTAATGAAGGTATTGTTAGACATAGAACTTGTGCAGGTCGTCCTCAAAAAAATGGTGTTGCGGAGAGGATGAATAAAACGTTATTGGAAAGGGCAAGATGCATGCTAAATCAAGCAAATTTGGGGAAACAATTTTGGGCCGAAGCGGTGGCTACGGCATGTTATTTGATCAACCGTTCACCTCATACCGCCTTGAAGTTCAAGTCGCCACAAGAGGTATGGTACAACACTCCGGTAAACTATTCTAGTCTTAGAATCTTTGGTTGTCCAGCTTATATTCATGTAAATGATGGTAAGTTGGAACCTAGGGCTAGAAAAGGTATCTTTGTGGGGTATGGAGTGGGTGTAAAGGGGTATAGGGTATGGTGTAATGAATCAAAGAAAATTATTGTTTCTAGAGATGTTGTTTTTGATGAAAATAGCATGCTTGTATCTAATGTTGAAAAACCTTTTAATAATGATGATAATGAAGCACAAGTGGAGGTTGAATCCTCCAATGTTGATAATGAGAAAAATGATGATGTTCAACAAAGGTCTCCTCCTTTGTCCACAACTAGGCAAAGAAGGAAGATCGTGGCTCCAAGGAGGTACATTGAAGAGTGTGATTATGTTGTTTATGCTCTCAACATTGCTAGCGAAGTCGAAGGGTTAAATGAACCAAGTACGTACAAGGAGGCTATGGCCTCAAATGACTCAAGCAAGTGGTTGATTGCTATGAAACAAGAGATGGAATCTCTTGCGAAGAATGAAACTTGGGATATCGTTGTTGCACCAAAGAAAAAGAAGATTGTGGGGTGCAAGTGGATATTCAAGAGGAAGGAGGGTCCTTCTAGTGATATTCCTCCCATCTACAAAGCAAGGGTTGTTGCAAAAGGATACTCTCAAATTGAGGGTATTGATTTTCACGAAGTTTTCTCTCCGGTCGTGAAACACTCTTCTATTAGGGCATTGCTTGCTTTGGTGGCGATGGAGGATTTGGAGTTACATCAATTGAATGTAAAGACGGCTTTTCTTCACGGTGAGCTTGAAGAAGAAATCTTTATGAAGCAACCGGAAGGTTTTGAGGTAGCCGGTAAGGAGAATCATGTGTGTAGATTGAAGAGGTCATTGTATGGGTTGAAGCAATCTTCAAGGCAATGGTACAAAAGGTTTGATTCCTTTATGATTTCACATGATTTTGTTAGAAGTTCTTATGATAGCTGTGTTTATCTTAAGAAATTTGAAGATGGTTCTTTACTATATTTGCTCTTATATGTTGATGATATGCTAGTAGCATGTAGCTCTTTGCTTAAGGTGGAGGACTTGAAAGAGTTGCTTTCAAGTGAATTTGATATGAAAGATCTTGGTGAAGCCAAGAAGATTCTTGGGATGGAGATTTTGAGAGATCGGGCTAAGGGTGTCTTATACCTTAGTCAAAGGAAGTACATTGAGAAAGTTGTTCAACGTTTCTCCATGGATGATGCTAAAGGTGTGTCTACTCCTCTTGCTTCTCATTTCAAATTGTCCAAGAATTTGTGTCCACAAACAAAAGAGGAAGAAGAGCAAATGGTAAGAATTCCATACACTAGTGCCGTTGGTAGCGTTATGTATGCTATGGTATGCTCTAGGCCCGACATTGCTCATGCGGTGAGTTTGGTGAGTAGATATATGTCTAATCCGGGTAAGGGACATTGGGAGGCACTAAAATGGCTATTGAGGTATTTGAAAGATACTTCAAATGTTTGTCTCATGTATGGGAAAAATTCAAGTGAGCTAACCGGGTTTTGTGACTCGGATTATGGTGGTGATCTAGATAATAGAAAGTCCACAAGTGGGTTCGTGTTTACTTTGGGTGGTTCGGCGATTAGTTGGCAATCATCTTTGCAAGATGTGGTTGCTCTTTCTACAACCGAAGCGGAGTACATAGCCGTGGCCGAGTCATTCAAGGAAGCAAAATGGCTTAAAGGTCTTGTTGGTGAAATGTGCAATAAGGTGTGTTAGGTAAGTGTGCATTGTGATAGTCAAAGTGCAATACATTTGGCTAGAAATCAAAATACATTTCATAGAAGGTCCAAGCACATTGACATTAAGTATAACTTTATCCGGGATGAAGTTGAGCACAAAAGGGTGTTATTGAAGAAAATTGACACTACGGAAAATCCGGCCGACATGATGACAAAGTCATTACCTACTACCAAGTTTGAGTTATGTGTTGACTTGGTAGGTTTAGCTCCTTGCTTTAGATAATGCCCTCTTGGGCATTTTGAGGTGTGTATGTTTTTTGAATATGAAGTGGATTGATGAATGTTGTGACTTGGGTGAACTCAAGTCAAGGTGGAGATTGTTATGAATGGTAGTATACTAATGTGATTATAAATGATAGTATACTAATGTGTGACTTGAGTGCACATTAAAGGGTTGAATTCATGTGTGTGACTCTTGAGTTGTGGAATCCAAAAGGGTGTAATAAGGTGAAGAGTATTCATGGGAATTATTGGTGTTAATGAAGATTAAGGTGAAGAGTCTCATGTGTGTGACTCTTGAGATAATGCCTTTTCAAGTTCTTAGAGTTATTTCATAGTATTCATTACCCTAAATTAACTATGTATTTATGTGAGCCATTCATCTTCAAGTACCTAGCACTATAAATAGGGCTCTCATATCCACACTTCAAGTATGTAAAAACACATCAAACACAACCCTTAAGCCAAACACATAGCCTATTGTTGTTATCTCTATCTCAATTGTAATTCTTCATATTGAAGTGTTGTTTGTATTCATTTGATATAATATAAACATAACTACACACCACGGAGGACGTAGCCATCATTGGGTGAACCTCCTTAAATTTTTGTGTCCTTGTTTGTTACTTTGTCAAACTTATTTTTGCTCATTGTTGTTTGTTCTTAACATTGTTCTTAACCTCCTTCCTAGTTGATGATCAATTATTTGGTGACAGTATTGGCCTGCGTGTGCTAAGATCTACCAAACTGAATACCATAAATAAGGAAAGGTAAACCAGACATGTTCACCTGAAATTCATATGGTATTGTTTCCAAATAATGAAAACAAGATAGTACAATTTGATGTTATATGTCTTTAGCTTACAGCTATAAAACTAGAGTATTTTCCCAAAGCTTTCTCAATAAACCACAGCAAAATTCCCCACTACATACCAAACCAAAAAATTTGTAAACTTCAAATATTTCTACTTTCTTTAACAAAAAATATATCCTACAATATGATTAGCACAAAAAAGCTAATTAAAATGGCAAGGAAGTGGAGAAAAATAGCAGCTGCCAGCAGGAAAAGGATTCACTGGTCAAGACCAGTAACTGAAAACGGTCATTTTGTTATTTATACTAGTGATAAAAGACGGTTTATGATTCCACTTACATACCTCAAGAACGACATTTTCACAGAGCTCTTTCAAATGGCAGAGGAAGAGTTTGGAGCAGCAGCTTCAGGTCCGATTGTTCTTCCTTGTGATTCAACTTTCATGGAGTACGCAATATCTATGATCCAAAGACATGTTGCCAAGGACTTAGAGAAGGCGCTAATCATGTCCCTAGCCACCTACAGATACTCATCATTGTCAAATGAAAATGAACAAACGAATTGTCAATTGTTAATTTGTAGTTTCTAATAAAAATTTGTAGCTTTTATTGTAGAAAATACATAGCTGTACAGTTTTGCATAGAAAGAATCAATGCAAGCCCCAAATATAAATTCAGAACAAAAAGGCGCTAACCATTCAACATATATAAATTGTTCTCTTTGATAAGGATAAAATCCAATGCTAGGTCAAATCTCCAATACCATTTTAATGACGAAATAACAAGCAATGCAAAGAAAAGCTCCCAATATTAGAGGCAAAAATAAAGTTAGAAGGGAAGATGATTCCAACTTGTAATCCATCTAAACAATCCGTCAAGTCTAAAATCTTGCATAAGCATAAGAGAAAACTTCATCTTCTTCAAACTCATGATCTTCTACACACACCAACTATTTCCATCAACCGTTCCGTCCGTGGAATTCATACTGACGATACAGATTCTTGAGCTAGGAGCTAGCATCCCAAATTGTTAGGTGTACTTTCTTACTGTTATCAATAAGCCAACAGAAATCTTTAAGCTGTCATAAAACTCCACCAAAATTACCTCAGATGACTCTCTAAGAGTATCCATTATATCATGATTCCAATAGTGTATGACTAATATGCTACACTTAGATTAGACCTTTAGCAGCTTACCAAGTAAATGTGTGTGTTTCTCCATATGGTACGGAAGAACAAACAGCCATATATCTTCTGTGTTACTCGAAAAAAAGGTTGCATAAATTGTGTTCGTAAATTATACTTAACGTAACTGGTAACTTTTTTGAATAATTGACAAAGTATATTCGTAAAGCCCACCTTTCCTTTCTCTGGGGATATTGGAGGGCTGTTTATGCTGACGTAAAACAGCTTTGTCAATGTTACATCCCAGATAAAATGCTGCAAGGACACTGAGTTAGTATGTTTCAATGTTGGATATTGAAATTTTATTCAAAATAACATGTAGGAGTACAAGCACTACAGTACTGAGATCAATCTGCAAAATTGGATTAAAATATAATTGTCAAGGAACCAACTCAACCAAAAGCTTAAGCTGATGGTTGAAGCCCCAGGATATGTTATATACTCTAACACGCCCCCTCACACGAGAGCCCTTTGGACTAGAAGTGTGGATGCAACACATGTTCTCCTCATACATGGTGCTCAATATTCCACTTTGAATGAGGGGTGGTTGAGATTTGAACCCGTGACCTTTTTGTCACATTGGCTTCTGATACCATGTCAAGGAACCAACTCAACCAAAAGCTTAAGCTGATGGTTGAAGCCCCAGGATATGTTATATACTCTAACAATAATCTTCCACCTTCAATACATCCTGAAAGCGCAAGCCTCAAAGAGGTTTAATAAAGAAAAACAAATGAAAATTATAATGCAAAATGAGAACACAAGTGTTTATGAGGTATTTTGAATACCTCCCCCTCAAATGTAGTTTATTATAATGAATTCAACAATTACAAGTATAATAAACTCCCTTATCTTGAGAACAATCTCTCAAGATCACAAATACTAAAGAAAAGTAAGAACACTCTCAAGATTCTAACAATGCAATAGCCCACTCAACAATATGTGTGGTTGTGGTGTGTGTTACTATGGGTGATGAATCCTATTTATAGGCAAGGCATTCATCACCCTTAGTATTCCCTCATAAATCACCATAAACCACAATTAACATCCAATTAACTATGACAATAAACATTACAATAAACAATAGAAGTAATGCACCACATAATTGCATAGCCATTTCACATTCTGACGAAATCAGAATCCTATGTAGCCTTCTGATCTTCCGCTCGACCCGAGCCACTACCTCGCTCGGTCGAGCGAGCTTCCAGAGAAGCTACTGACCTGTTCTGCACACTTCGCTCGACAAGTTGCTCGACCGAGCCACCCCCGCTCGACCGGTCGAGCGAGCCCTCACTCGATCGAGCGGCTGGTCGAGCCACACACAGCCTGTTCCTCTTCTTGTTGCTTCGATCAAACAACTCTCATCAACCGTTCCAAACCTTAAACCATTCATATTCGACACATCTTTATCGACCCTCTCTAAAGTACAAGACAAAGCATGTTCGACTATATGTTTAAAGTGAACGTCATCACTAAGATTATTGGCACTTGCTTTAACAATCTCCCCCTCAAGTCCAATATTCTTATCCTCCGCAAAAGTAACTTTCTTTGACCCAAACACACCATCACCAACACTCTAGTGGCCTAGGCTACCACAATTAACTTGTAACTCATACAAGTTCCTCTTACTCCTTACTCCCTTCATGAGCACCGTACTCCCTCTAATGACTTTCAAAACCCCTCCACTTGCTTTGAAAGTGCATCCTTTACTCTCAAGTCTACCTAATGAAATAAGGTTCCTCTCAAACTTAGGTACATACCTTACATCACCAAGTCTTCTCTTGACACCTCCATGAGTCTCAATAATAACCTCACCAATACCTTCTACTTTCACCTTTTCATCATTTGGTAAAGTAACAAGGCCATAATCACCATAACTAAGCTTAGTAAATTTTCCTTTCTCACAACAAATGTGGAATGAGCAACCGGAGTCTATTACCCATTCCTTACTATGAACCACTCCCCCATCAACTAGTAGAACATCATCATCATCATCAACAAAGCCTAGAGCGGCATTCCCGCTACTCTCACTCTCATTCCTTCCACTATCCCTTAAGTTTCTCATTCTCTTAAGGTCTTCCTTAAATTCCTTACACATCATTTGTATGTGCCCCTTTTTCTTACAATAGTAACACTCTTTGTTACTAAGGTCACCCCTCCCTTGAGACTTACCCCTTCCTTGATATCCCTTTTCTTTGGTTCTTCCCCTATTAGAACCTTCACTAAACAAGCCCTCCCCAACATCCTTCTTTTCTTCCCCCTCTCTTCTCACCATGAACCTATCATTCTCTCTCAACGCCGCCAATGCTTGATCAAGAGTGATAGAATCCCTACCTATAAGCAATGTTTGGACTATGTTTCTATAGTCCTTGGGAAGTGAAGCCAAAAGTAATAGAGCTTGTTCTTCATCGGTCAACTTTTCATCGGCATTTAACAATTGGCACACCAACTTGTTAAATGTGTTAATGTGGTCTTGCATTGTTGTATCCTCATCCTTCATGAGTTGATACAACTCCCACCTCAAGCAAAGTTTATTTGTTAGGGATTTGGAAGCATACACCGCTTGTAATTTTTCCAACAACTCACCGGGATCGGTCTCTTTCAAGTAGTGATACTTGATTTCGGGTGCAATGGCAAGCCGGATTGTGCTTACCGCCTTCTTTCTCATTTGTGTCCATCTTGCTGCTTCTACATGATTTGGCTTCTCCTTCAAAAGTGCATCATCGATGCCTTGTTGCACCAAAACATCTTCCACCGAGCTCTTCCATATGGAAAAATTGATTCTTCCATCAAACAATTGAATAGAGAAACTTTTCCCATCAGTCATTGTGTTTTTCTTGTTCTTTTAACCTCACTTTCACACTCCAAATAGCCCAAGACGCACTCCCGCTTTGATACCAATTGAAAGCGCAAGCCTCAAAGAGGTTTAACAAAGAAAAACAAATGAAAATTATAATGCAAAATGAGAACACAAGTGTTTATGAGGTATTTTGAATACCTCCCCCTCAAATGTAGTTTATTATAATGAATTCAACAATTACAAGTATAATAAACTCCCTTATCTTGAGAACAACCTCTCAAGATCACAAATACTAAAGCAAAGTAAGAACACTCTCAAGATTCTAACAATGCAATAGCCCACTCAACAATATGTGTGGTTGTGGTGTGTGTTACTATGGGTGATGAATCCTATTTATAGGCAAGGCATTCATCACCCTTAGTATTCCCTCATAAATCACCATAAACCACAATTAACATCCAATTAACTATGACAATAAACATTACAATAAACAATAGAAGTAATGCACCACATAATTGCATAGCCATTTCACATTCTGACGAAATCAGAATCCTATGTAGCCTTCTGAACTTCCGCTCGACCCGAGCCACTACCTTGCTCGGTCGAGCGAGCTTCCAGAGAAGCTACTGACCTGTTCTGCACACTTCGCTCGACAAGTTGCTCGACCGAGCCACCCCCGCTCGACCGGTCGAGCGAGCCCTCACTCGATCGAGCGGCTGGTCGAGCCACACACAGCCTGTTCCTCTTCTTGTTGCTTCGATCAAACAACTCTCATCAACCGTTCCAAACCTTAAACCACTCATATTCGACACATCTTTATCGACCCTCTCTAAAGTACAAGACAAAGCATGTTCGACTATATATTTAAAGTGAACGTCATCACTAAGATTATTGGCACTTGCTTTAACACATCCAAATGCCTACAAGTTAATTAAATGCAGATGTTTGAGCTACCTTGGACATCAGAGAACAATGCCATTAATGCAGATTAAATTTAGATGAAGCAACTAAACCCCACCAGAAATGAAAAGAAACAATAACCACTAAGCTAAATACGCTTGTATAGAAATCTAATTAGGGCTAAATGTTTCAGGATGATCCAAAGCAGCATTTACTTAGCCAAGAGGGCCTGCTTCCAAAATAATGGAAACAATACAGTCATCAATGGAGTGACCTGTCTTCAGCTTGAAGGTATAAAACTTGACCATTTCCATAACTCTTTTCATCTAGTAAACTACCAAATTCAACTCAAAATTGATTAAATATTTTATCATCTCCATTCACTCTTAAGAATCTAAACCCACAAGATGATAAGCACAAAGAAGCTCCTCAAGATGGCAAGAAAGTGGCGAAAGATAGCAGCTGGGGGCAGGAAGAGGATCTCTTGGCCACGACCAGTGGCCAATGAGGGTCACTTTGTCGTCTATACGACTGATGAAAGAAGATGTGTGATTCCTTTAGAGCACCTCAAGAGCGAGATTTTCATTGAGCTCTTTAGAATTGCAGAGAAAGAATTTGGAGTAGCCAATTCAGGGTCACTCATGCTGCCTTGTGATTCAGATTTCATGGAGTACTTGATCTCTATGATCTCCAGATGTGTAACCGAGGACTTGGAGAAGGCATTAATCATGTCTTTAGCTGGCTGCAGATCTACATCTTTGTCACATACACATCAAGAACAAATGAATTCACAATTTTCAATCTGTAGTTTCTAGAAAAATAAAAATTAATGGCTATCCCTTGTGTACAAAACATTTTAGACACTTAGACATTTAGTACAATTTTGTTTAGGAAGTTAATTACTACATAAAAATTATGCTGTTCAATTTACACAGATTTACATTAATTTCCCTTTTTCCTACAGTCCAAAGGAAGATAAAATCATTAATCCGGATTACAGGGTCAAAGAACCATATAGCATGGACTACTTTCACGTGTTCATTGGTGAACACTAGACTCATGAATTTGGCTAACCTGTAGTTTCAAATTTACTTTGACTACCCATTTCTATTTAATGATTGTAAAACTATAAGCTTGGATTCTAATAAATTTGTCATTGGGCTTGTACACAACCAAGATATGCATAGAGAATTGACTGCACACAAGTGTAAGGGTTTTCAAAAGCATCTGCAACGTGCTTGTGCTTCATTTTGAACCCTACACCAAAACCACAGTAAACTTAATGACTAATCTATCTTACCATCCAGATAAGAGCCTAAAACCATAAATTCTATAAACTTAAGTTCAAACTGTAAATCCAGCTAATAACCACAGTATGAATAGCTACCTACCCTGCAGAAAAAATGTGTTTAAAAACGGCCTTGAATGATTTAGGAAACCTCTTTGTATCTCTTGTTTAACTCCCACTCTGCAGATAGGCTTTTATCCAGGTACCAGACAGAAAGTACAAAGAACAGCTGCCAATCTTGATCTCTACTATTTCCTCCAATTTGAAAGCATGCATAAAGTACAAAAAATCCTTTATAGAATATACACCATTTATATTTATTTTCCTTCAAAAATGGAAAACTTCATAAATTATCAACAACTGTAGAAACAAAAAAAATGGAAAAAGTACACATGGAATGAGGAGATTCTGTGCATCTCGCAACACAAAAATATACAAGAAGGATACGAACAATACGTATCGAAGTCCACCGAACCAGAGTTACTGTGTTATCTGACACACTGTCTAATTAATTGATTTGCAATTCCTACAAAAAGAGCGACAAGTAAATCAAAGTGTACCATAAGTCGTTTGTCATAAGTTGTATTTCTCAGTGAATTAGCAAATTAGGTAACACTTGGTGTCTATATAAGAATTGATTTTTGATCGACATTGGAACAGACGAACAGATCAACATAAAATTATCAATTGAAAAAGTTGATAGACTTGCCACAAATAGCGTACTAAGCCATGAATCCTTTGCATTTTTCTGCACAGAGAACAATGGAAAGAAAATAATCTAAGGCTGGTAATTGTTGTTAGTTTAACCAGCCCGTTGCAGCAGCAGCATAGATTACAGCATCCATGGCTACATATCAGCAAGAGCTACTAAGTCATCTTGTAAGATATAGCTCAAATATTATACTAATAACATAATCATTAAATCAATTGAGATATTATGAGGTATACACACTGAAAAAATGATTTTGGTCATGGTCATGTGTGAAAAACGGTAAAAAAGTATAGACTTGAATGAATTATTATTAACAAACTTGAATGAATTACAATTGGGAGGAGAGCCTTATTTATAGACTTGGCTTCAATCCTTAACAGTAAAAAAGAAAGGCGCCTAACATTTACTTAATTGCCACATCATATAACAGAAAACAGAAGGCCTAAAACAGAAAGATTGAGGGTCTGTTGGGCCTTCTGTGCTGGCTTTCTGTCTGAAATTGCTAATCAATAGCTGAGTTTTAGTCTTCCTTTTCCAGATACAAGACTATATATGATTCCCTTATGGACCTGCCATGTATGTCCATGTCATTAAGTATCTGTTCTCAGCTTCATGTTCACCAGTTTGAGTTGCCATCTTTGCTTGGGTTGGGCTAAGTTGGATTTCAGTGCTTGTGTCTTCAGTGTTTGTGTTCTCAGCATCATCTTTGTTTTGTACACGTGATGAGGGTGGCCTTGGTGCAGTTAGTCACGCAACCAACAGCTCTCTCCTTTTATAGACTCTGGACTTTACCATCATTCATTTTTAGACAATTCCTTTGACCCTTTAACCATTTTCCAACGGTTACACCAGAGCTAAGAGCCCAATGGAGAGATGCTTTGTCAAATGTTTTAATGGTGAATGCTAAAATCAAAAAGTATGTCAGACCTCGTTCCATGTGAATTTTCCTCTTCAAGCCCAATTTCAGAAAAAAAAAAATAAAATCAAAATAAATAAAATAAGATGTTTGCAGCCTTGGAATGATATGCCATACTTAGAGAAGACCCACAAAGTTATATATAAACATTGTTTGGATAAACATGTAAGGTTAGAATATGCTAGAGAAGTAGTTCTAACTTGGACAGCCCTTCCTAGCTACTGCTATACATAATTTTAGCTTATTTTGTGGTTTAGCACTCACAACAGGTAGGGTATTTCCACCTAAAGCTCAACATGATTGAAACAATATGTTGCCACCATCAAAAACAAGATAATTAATGTATTTGTTGTATGAGATCTATCTCAATGTTAAAATGGAAGAGTCTATTTAATGATCCATATTGTAATACATCACACTTCACATGAAGAATTGGCCTACATGAACAAGAGAAAATAATTGCTCTTAAGCATAACAATTAGGCATGCCCACCTGAACAATTTTGGGTGGTTCACAAGTAGATAACAATGAAAAAGGACAATGTTGGGTGGTTCACAAGGAATATCGGCCTACATGCACTGGAAACATATTCGACCAACATGAAAACAATTCATTATATACCATTACTCTAAACCAAAAAACATAGACATGCCCACCTAAATTTTCACATGGTTTTGCTATCAAAGAAGTGATATGTCCAAGGATTGGAGCTATAAAAAGCCATTAATTCCCCCATTTTTTCAACAACCGCTAGAACTTCTTCAAAAGTTTTCTCTTCCTCATTAATCAAGCATTAGCAATCTTCAGAAAGTTCATTTCTGAAAAATTCTCAACAAAGCACTACTAAATTTCACCTTGCAATCGAACGTAATTTCTCATCTCCGAAAATAACCACAATATGATCAGCAGTAAGAAGCTCATTAGAATGGCGAGAAAATGGCAAAAACTAGCAGCTGCAAGCAGAAGAAGAATTTCCTGGTCAAGACCTGTGGCTGAAAAGGGTCACTTTGTTGTTTATACAAGTGACAAAAGACGGTTTATGATTCCTTTGGTATACCTCAAGGGTGAGATTTTTACAGAGCTCTTTAGATTGGCAGAGGAAGAATTTGTAATAGCAACTTCAGGACCAATTATGCTTCCTTGTGATTCAAGTTTCATGGAGTACACCATCTCCATGATCCAAAGACACGTTGCAGAGGACTTGGAGAAGGCACTAATCATGTCGTTAGCTACCTGCAGAGACTCAGTATTGTCAAATGAGTTTCAAGAACAAACAAATCAGCAATTGTTGATATGTAGTTTTTAGAAACATTAGCTTTTTTGTAGATGTATATTAACACAAAGTTTCCGACAGAAAGTCGATGAAAGCTCGCGCAGAAGTTCAGAATAAATCCTCAATTCAGAAATACACGGCTTTTTTATTTCATTATTCATTATTTATTAAAAATTATATAAACTATACTAAATAGCGTATTTTATATAGCATCTCATCGATGAACAGCAAAAAAAAACTGATCAGACTGTAATATTAGTGTTGAAGATATTAGTACTTCATAATTTTAGTCCACCTCACGAGGAATTTAACAATTCCTCATTCATGTATTTATAGGAGGATATTTCTGTTTTTCTTTTTTTTAATTTTTCAGTCCTATTTTTTCTTTTCCTCTCTTCTTGGCTTTCGCTCTCCTTCCTCCCTTTTCTTTCTGTATTGTTTTGTCTGCCATGAGAGAAGGGATCACCTTCCCAAAGCTATTTTAATGGATTACTCCATTCACATGAATTATGTTTTGTGATTAACTTTGTATGCACCGGAAATCTTCCTCCAAATTCTGTCATGGTATCAGATTGCTCCGGAACTCGATCCTCAAATCTTCAAGAAACATCAAATCCTCATCTCTTTCTCCTGATTTCGCACTTTAGGGCAACACAGAAACCATCAACAATTCCTTTCTTTTCTATGCTTTCCGCTCAGGTATTTGATTTAATTGATTACATTTGCTATTTTTTTTTCTAACCTAGATTCCTCTTTTGTTCTCCAGTTTTCACCTTCTTCCTTTCTTCTTGATTTTTTTTTTCCTTTTTCACATCACCTTCTCCATGACTGACGATTCTACTCACACATCTCATACTCTTAATACTCATATTCTAGAGTTCACTTCCGATCCTAGTACAGTGTTCTTTATTCATCCATCAGACAATACCGCACAATCTTTTGTCAGTGAGAAGTTTGAAGGAGAAAATTACATAACATGGAAGAGATCTATGATAATAGGATTGGCTACAAAAAATAAAATGTGTTTTGTAGATGGCTCTCTTCCTAAACCAGCAGAAACCGATCCTACCTATAAGGCATGGGTTAGATGCAATGAGATGGTTATTGGCTGGCTTCTCAAGTCCTTGGGACCAGTTCAAGCTAAGAGTATTTTCTTTTTCAAGACTGCAAGTGAAATGTGGCAAGATTTAGAGGAAAGATATGGACAGACTTCCTCTACTCAATTATTCGCTATACAAGAGGAAATAGCCAACATTCAACAGGAGGATGACAATGTGGCTGAGTTTTACTCAAAAATAAAGGTTCTGTGGGATGAACTCGATGATGTTTGTCCTTTGCCTATATGTGAGTGTAATAAGTGTGCTTGTAACCTTACTACAAAATTTCTAAAGATTCTACAAGATCAAAGGCTTATTCAATTCCTCATGAAACTCAAAGATGAGTATAGAAAAACAAGGAGCAGCATCATTATGATGCATCCTTTACCTCCAATTTCACAAGCATATAAAATTCTTCTTCAAGAGCAAAAACACAAACAAATCAGTGATGTCAAGAGCAATACCTCCGAAACTATGGCTTTCATTGCAGATAGAAAAAGACTACATGATTCTCAATATTCAAGAAATAATCAAGATAAAAATAGTTACAATACTCTCAAAGGAGGCTTTACTCAAGGAAAAGGAGTTTTTAATTCTGAAAGAGGAAATTATAACAAGCATACTTTGCTTCATTGTGATCACTGTCATTATGTTGGTCACACCATAGATAAGTGTTACAAACTTCACGGATATCCTAAGAATCACAAATACCCTCCTCAGAAGAAATTTGCTCACTGCACTCAACTAGGAGCCTACACCACACCAGATACTCAAGTTCCCACAGATGACATGGTTCATACCAGCTTCACCAAAGAACTGTACACACAAATCCTAAAACTTCTTGACAAGACAAAAATGATTGAACCTGACACTCAAGCTCCTACAGAAAGCTCCTCTCATAATGCTTTATTTGCAGGTAAACTTTGCTTATCTTCTCATTATGTTGGTAATTGGATTATTGACAGTGGCGCCACGGATCACTTTTGTTCCAACTTGAGTATGTTTTCCTCTTACAAATTATTGCCTACTAAAGACAATTTTATCACCATTCCTGATGGCAAAAGAATTTTAATTACACACGTTGGTCAAGTTAAACTCAATACTGATATTGTTCCACAAAATGTGCTGTATGTACCAGCGTTTCGATTTAATCTAATTTCTGTACACAAGATATGCCTTGACATGAATTGTGAAGCCCGGTTCAATTCTAACACTTGTTTTCTGCAGGGACCTACCTTGACCAAGATAATAGTTCTTGGTAAGCTGAGGTCAGGTCTATACTATGCCACTGCAGGTTCAATTAAAACTAAGCAGCACTTTGTTACACCAACTTCTTCAGCATATACAACTTCTACAAGTCTAAATAAACATCATGATCAAGCCAAGCTCTGGCATCTCAGGCTAGGACATCTCCCTTTTGCAAAGCTCTCTCAAGTTATTCCTAGTCTACAATCCAAACAAGTTTGTTCAGATACTATTTGCCAAATTTGTCCCAAAGCCAAACAATGTAGGTTATCCTTTCCTATAAGTGCAATCAAAAGTACTAAGCCTTTTCAACTCTTACATGTTGATGTATGGGTTCCTATAAACATGTATCTTCCAAAGGCTGTACACTCTTCATCACTATAGTTGATGACTTCACCAGGTATACTTGGGTGCATTTGATGAAATATAAAACTGATTCTGTTCTCATTCTTCATAATTTTTTGCATTATGTTCACACTCAGTTTGGTACTACTGTCCATATTATAAGAACTGATAATGCTAAAGAGCTTTGTGATGGCCCAATCAAAGATTTGTACTATAAAAATGGTATCACACATCAAACAAGCTGTAGTGACACTCCTCAACAGAATGGAGTAGTAGAAAGGAAGCATAAGCATTTACTGGAAACAGTAAGAGCCCTCTTTTTTCAAGCTAATTTGCCTTCTTTGTACTGGGGTGAATGTATTCTTTGTGCCACCTACATTATCAATAGAATGCCGCTTTCAGTTCTAAAAAATAAATCTCCATATGAACTCTTGCATAACACTATTCCCAGAGTTGATCATCTTAGAGCTTTTGGATGCCTTTGCTTCGTTTCCACATCCAAGGTAAACAGGTCCAAATTTGATCCAAGGGCAGAGGCATGTGTCTTTCTTGGATACTCCCTCACCCAAAAAGGATATACCATTCTGAATATGAACACAAAAAGAATTTTTGTCAGCAGAGATGTCATATTTCATGAAAAACACTTCCCTTACCACCATAATCCCACTACCTCTTCTTCTTCACATAAACCTTTAAAGTTTTTCTTACCTGCTGATACTCAATCTCACCTTTTTTATGATCCTTTCTCAGACACATCACCAACTTCCATTCTTTCCTCTACATCTACTGCTTCTTCTACTTCTTCTAACACTATTGACTATAACTCATCTGCTCCTGCACAGACTGATACTCTTGCTATTGTTCCCCTTCGTGTTTCTAACAGGATCTCAAAACCTCCCTCATATTTGCAGGATTACATATGCTCTAATGTTATCAAAAGCCCTCCTACTACAATACACTGGTGTAACCTAGTTAGCTCTAATGCTTTTCATAATATACATAGTGCATTAAATGATATTCATACACCTCTGGTTGAACCAACTTCATACAAACATGCTTCTACAGATCCTCAATGGATCTCTGCTATGGAAACTGAATTAGCTGCCCTAAAAGCTAATAACACTTGGTCTGTTGTTGATCTTCCTCCTGGGAAGAAACCAATAGGAAGCAAATGGGTATACAAAATCAAACTCAAAGCAAATGGTTCTGTGGAAAGGTATAAAGCTCGTCTTGTTGCTAAAGGCTATACACAAACACATGGAGTTGACTATGATGAGACCGTCTCCCCTGTTGTTAAAATAACCACTATAAGAGCTCTTCTTGCTGTAGCAGTTCAAAAAAAATGGGAATTACACCAACTAGATGTCAATAATGCCTTTCTCCATGGTGACCTCCATGAAGAAGTTTACATGACACTTCCTGATGGCATTCCTAATCCTGATAACAAAGTGTGTAAATTACAGAAATCCCTCTATGGATTAAAACAAGCCTCTAGGCAGTGGTTTGCTAAGCTTCATACTGAATTGGTTATACATGGTTTCAAACAATCTAAAAATGATTATTCTGTTTTTGTCAAACATCAAGGCATCACTATCACTATAGCTGCTATATATGTTGATGATATTATACTCACAGGAAATGATTCTACAATAATCTCTCATTTGAAAACTCACTTGCATAATGTTTTTAGTATAAAGGATCTTGGCAGGTTACATTACTTTCTTGGCTTGGAGGTATCCTATGTTCATGATGGCATCATTCTCAGTCAACAAAAGTTTACTAAAGAATTATTAGCAACTGCTGGCCTATCTTCATATAGGTCTGCTGTGACTCCCTTACCTCTCAATCTACAACTCAGTTCCACTGCAGGTATTCTTATTCCTGATGCCACATACTATAGAAGTATGGTAGGCAAACTAAATTTCCTCACCCACACTAGGCATGATCTTGCCTACAGTGTTCAACACCTTAGTCAATTTATGCAACATCCTAGGGAACCACATTTACAGGCTCTCCACCATACTATTTCCTATGTTGCTCACACAGTAGGACAGGGTATTCTTCTCAAAGGCTCTGATAAACTTGTTCTATAAGCTTTTTCTGATTCAGACTGGGCATCCTGCATTGATTCAAGGAAATCAGTCTCAGGGTATGTCATTCAACTTGGTCACTCCCCAATCTCCTGGAAATCCAAGAAGCAGCCCACAGTTTCAAGATCTTCCGCGGAAGCATAATACAAAGCAATGGCAAATGCAGCTTCTGAAGTAACATGGCTGGTTAGGCTCTTAGCTGATTTTTGTGTCTCTGAATTACAACCGGTGACCCTCCATTGTGACAATCAATCTGCCATCTATATTGCTAAGAACCCTGTGTTTCATGAACGCACAAAGCACATTGCCATTGATTGTCATTTTACAAGAGAAAAAGTTTTAGAAGGCCTCATTCAACTCACATACCTTCCCACTTCTTCTCAACTTGCTGATGTTCTCACCAAGATCCTGCCTTCTCAACAGTTCAGACAACTACTATCCAATCTTGGCATGTCCCAGCCAACATTGCGGGGGGATGTTGAAGATATTAGTACTTCATAATTTTAGTCCACCTCATGAGGATATAACAATTCCTCATTCAATGTATTTATAGGAGGATATTTCTTTTTTTTTTTATTTATTTTTCAGTCTTATTTTTTCTTTTCCTCTCTTCTTGGCTTTCGCTCTCCTTCCTCCCTTTTCTTTCTGTATTGTTTTGTCTGCCATGAGAGAAGGGATCACCTTCCCAAAGTTATTTTAATGGATTACTCCATTCACATGAATTCTGTTTTGTGATTAACTTTGCATGCACTAGAAATCTTCCTCCAAATTCAGTCAATTAGAATCATTTCATAGCCGTCTTTCTAGCATGGAGGACGGAAGTTTGATTTCATAGAGTAAACCAACTTGAAAACAGAACATATCATTACACAATACACGAGGCTGCTAAAGGTTGTTAACAAGTCTACCATCATCACCACTGCAACCATGGCCTTGAATTCAGCAGGTGTGTAGAAAACACCAAAACATGAAGATCTAATCTAGTGGCTAACTAAAGTTTTATATTAATTATCAAGACACATAAGTGGGCATCATGTTTTTAAATAACCCAAAGCAAAACAAGCATAACCTCGCTTGGAATGATGTCTCCAAGAAGAAGTTATAAAAACTTGATCATTTTCCATTTCCTAAACTCGTACCAACCATTAACTAAACTCGTACCACAACATGATCAGCACAAAAAAGCTTATCAAAATGACTAGTCGCAGAAGTTAGCAGATTCCAGCAGAAAGAGGCTCACTTGGCCACAATCAGTAGCTAATAAAGGTCACTTTGTCATCTACACAACAGATGGAAGACAATTCATGATTCCTTTAACATATCTCAAGAGCGAGATTTTCATTGAGCTCCTTAAAATGGCCGAGGAAGAGTTTGGAATAACATGTTCAGGGCCAATACACTGCCTTGTGATTTAAATTTCATGGAGTATGCACTCTTTATGATCCAGAAATGTGTCTCAGAAGACTTGGAGAAAGAATTAATAATATCTTAAATGAGTTGCATATACCCATCATTGACATTGGTACATGACGAACGAAATAATTGCAGATATTATCTGTAGTTTCTAGGTGATAAATTTAGTTTGTACCCTCTTTTCAAATCTGTTGCAATTCTCAACATAACATCCATATTTTAATTGAAAGCATTATTTTCAAAATATAAAGTTAATGTTGTCATTTATAGTGTATAATGGTCATCGAAAGTTAAATTAAATAAATTAATTTTAAAAAATAATTTGATTATATCCTAAGGTTGCAAAGTGTGTGTTTTGAGCAAAATATAGTGGTCACCAATTGTGAAACAACTCGCGGCTCGTGAGGAAGGTGGAAAAGTTTCTGTTTTGGGGAACACATAGGTCGCGGCCCGTGACCCAGCTCGTGGCTCGCGAGCTATCTGTGAGAAGTTTCTGGTTTTATAGTTTCCTTTGTGAAAGTTAGTTTCTCGTTTTGGTTGGTTATAATATAACTTCCAACAGTTAAATATGGTTATATTAACCATATGTATTGGGATGGTTTGGTTCAAAGGCGACATTAGTTCGTGAACCAATCTCGTGTTTCGTGAAGTAACATGTTGCTTCGTGAAGTGGTGTAAGATATTCTATAAATACATAATAATTGTATGGTTTTTAGAGACATGCAATTTCTGATTTCTTTTTTTCTCGAGAACTTTACATCGAGAACTTGCAATCCTCGATTGTAATTTTCCGTAACTTCTTCCATTTAAGTTTTTCTTACATCGTTCTAGATTCCGTGTGCTAGGAATTTAGTGTAATTCTTTATATCTCAGAACATATTTCCGGTTTATTCCCAAGCACCGTAGGAGGGAGGAAATGATGTTTTAGGAAAGAGCATCTCGCCTAGAATTAATATCAAGTTCAAACAAAATCTTCTTGTTACTTTATTCGGGTTTGAAGATCCGCTTCTTGGAGTTCTCGGTGGTGTACATAAGC
Organism: Amaranthus tricolor; assembly: GCF_026212465.1. Taxonomy (NCBI): domain Eukaryota; kingdom Viridiplantae; phylum Streptophyta; class Magnoliopsida; order Caryophyllales; family Amaranthaceae; genus Amaranthus; species Amaranthus tricolor. The sequence continues at coordinate 32,020,945 of NC_080048.1, read as the reverse complement.
ATGGTTCTTGATTGTCATATGTAATTAGTTTCCTTCTACAAACTTGTAACTTTATTTATTGTTTATTTAATAAATAAAGTAACATTTACAACAATCTAAAACATCATTTTTTCTCTTTAAATTAAGATATGGCAAGTCTCAAGGATTTGACTATCAACTTTGTCAAACTTGACAAGGTTGTAGACAATGAGTTTAGGAGATGGCAAAAGAAAATGCTTTTTCTCTTAACTAATTTAAAAGTTGCTTATATGATAAGTACACCAAGGCCTAGTGAAAAGGAAGATGAGACTCCGGAGGATATCCGTGCTAGAAGTAAATGGGATGATTAAGACTTTATCTGTAGGGGGCACATCCTTAATGGTATGAGTGATACTCTCTTCGATGTTTACCAAAATGCTGAATCCGCTCAAGAAATGTGGTCCTTACTTGAAACTAAATATATGGCTGAAGATGCATCAAGCAAGAAATTTCTTGTAAGTAATTTTAATAATTTTAAGTTTGACGATAATCGCCCTATTACGGAACAATTTCATGAGATACAAAGGTTGTATGATAATCTTAAAAGGCATGACATAAATATGGATGAACTCTTTGTTGTTTCTAGTATTATTCATAAATTACCATAATAATGGAAAGATGTTAGAAGTACCCTAAAACACAAAAAGGAGGAAATCGATCTTACCTGACTTGCCACCCATCTTCTCATAGAAGTTGGGATTCGAGAGCAAGAGAAAGGGAATGATCAATCCTCGGTTTCTACTATTAACATGGTAGGAGAAAATTCTAACAAGTCTAAACTTGTGAAGAATAAGAAAAGGGGCTCGAGTTCTTTCAAGGGGAAATCAACTAATTTTTCCAAGAAACCTACGGTTGGTGGGTGGTGGTTTTGCGAAAAACCGGGACATCGTAAGAAAGATTGTTTTCTTTGCAAGAAAAAGAATGGTAACAAGGGTGAGGCTTCTAATAGCCAAGATCCTGTGAATGAAGGTATTTCCTCACAATCAATTAAGTTTAATTCCAATTTGGAATCAAATGGAACAAATTATAATATTTGTTGTGTGCAGGATGATTCATGGTACATCGATTCGGGTGCCTCTAGGCACGTTTGCATGGATAGGAGATTGTTCAAGACCTTTCACAAGTGTGATGGTGATGAGTTTCTCTATATGAGAAATAATTCTACTATTCAAGTTCTTGGGAAAGGTTCGATTGAATTGCTTTTCACTTCGGGGAATCTTCTTACTTTAAAAGAAGTGATGTTTGCTCCTAAGATTGCAAGAAATTTAGTGTCGGGGTCAACCTTGAATCGTATGGGATATAAATTAGTATTTGAATCTGATCGATGTGTAATTGGTAGGGGTGGTGTATTTATTGGAAGATGTTATTTGAATTGTAATTTATTTAAGCTTTCTATTAAGACATATTTAGATAATAGTTTATTTCATGTTTATGACAATAATGTAAATATGTATGAATTATGACACAATAGTTTATGTCATATAAATTATGAAAAGTATGAAATATATGGGTAAATTAGATAATATTCCTAAGTGTGGTTTTAATCATCGAAAATGTAGTACTTGCATGTTAAATAAGAACTTCTAACATTCTTGATTTAATTCATAGTGATTTGAGTGATTTCCATAGTACTTCATCTTTAGGTAACAAAAGGTATATGATCACCTTTATTGATGATTATTCTAGATTTTGTTATATGTTGTTATTGCATTCTAAAGATGAGGCATTGAGCATGTTTCAAATCTTTAAGAATGAAGTTGAAGTACAATTGGATTCTAAGATCAAACGACTTAGAAAGGATAAAGGAGGGGATATTATAACCCTAATTATTTCCAAGAAATGAGAATTGTCCATGAAACTACGGCGGGTTATTCACCACAATCAAATGGTGTTGCCGAAAGGAAAAATCGGACATTACAAGAAATGGTTAACTCCATGTTATCCTACTCAGGATTGAGTGAAGGATTTTGGGGTGAAGCGATGTTGACTGCATGTCACATCCTTAACCGGGTTCCCACTAGAGGGAATAAGGCTATTCCTTATGAGCTTTGGTACAAGAGAAAACCAAACTTGAATTATCTTGAAGTTTGGGGTTGCAGGGCAATTGTAAGAGTGTCCGGTAATAAAAGGAAGAAACTCGGAGAAAGAGGTTTCGATTGCATCTTTGTTGGCTATGCACATCATAGTCATGCTTTAGGTTATATGTCATAGAATCTAATGACTGCATATCAGTTAATTCGATAATTGAGTCTGGAGATGCTATTTTTTATGAAACTCATTTTTCATCAGTTGGTAGGCCTAAAGACCTACAAGTTAGTACCAATGTTCAAGAAATTGATGAAGATCAACTTGAATCTCAAAATGTTTTATCAAAGGATGAACATATAGAAATTTCTCTTAGAAGAATTAAAAGAAGAAGGATTGCCACATCTTTTGGTCCAGATTTTGAAGTCTACTTAGTAGAGGGTACAAGAGATTATCTGTAACATCCCGGAAAAACTCGGATCGTTAAAAGAGAAATTTTTATATTTTAAAAGAAAACCAAGCAGGACCCGAGTTTAACCAAGATGTCATAAAGGCACGAGAAAACGAAATTTTTAAAGTTAAAACTTGCGGATCAAGTTCTACTAGAGTTATTGTAGATTAATTAGTGATATCGTAGTCTTAGCAGCGGATAAAAGATATGAAACCAAAAGTCTAAGGAGTACATCTCGAGAGCGAAGTCGCCTCTTGAATAAATCCATTTCTAAAAAGCTAATAAAGTTCGAAATTAAAATCCTTTCGTACTCTATCTCTTTTATTCTTCAGATGTAATCCTCACTCCCCAGCCTGCAACTTAACTCACTGCTAGTTATTAACCCCAAAAGGAAAAACAACATCATCGTAGGATCGTTAAGATCAAAGGTACACGTCAGCAAAAACATCTCTTATAACATTAACATTATAGCATAAAGCAATTTGGCAACTTACCATACGTCGGCTACAGTTCAATATTTACTTTTTAATAAAATTCCAAATGACTCATTGAGTTAGTCAGCCATACTGCTGTACTTTTACGGCCATACTGCCGAACCAAACCGCAAACTTCCGGAGTAAGACAATACATTAGGGGGAGCTAACCCCTAAGCAAGTCTCTACCATAGGCAACACGCCTTACTTCAGTGCCTATGGTTAAGTATGCATACCCCCGCGGTGGCTCATAATGCCCCCACAAACCGCGAGTAAAATCTTTCCACCAATTGACGTCATACTACGTCTACTTTAAAGTTAGTGAGGTCATACTACCTCTACTCATCAAGTTATTGAAATCATATCACTTGAATAAGAAAGCAGAACATCACCCTCACACTTTATTCAATATATTATTATTATTATTATTATTATTATTATTATTATTATTATTATTATTATTATTATTATTATTATTATTATTATTCCTTTATAACAACCAATCCACGATATACAAAGTTTTACTGCGTGTACGTACCTTAAGAAAGCAAAAGCAAATCTTAAATGAACCTATCAACTTCCCGTCACGAATCGACTTCCTACACAATTCAATCGTACATACGGGAATAAGCATATATTCACACTTTCTCAAACCACAATCAAGGCACACACACACACACATACATCTAACATCAAGCCACACTTGCAAACTATTCATGATCACACAACATACTTCATCACAACATAACATCCAATAAAATTCAGATTTAGTATTCTGTCCAGAACAAAATGTTAACACTGTCAAACTGAAATTCCGACTTCACCGTTGCGTCCGGAAGGCGTCAAAACCCCCGAGTACCAATTTTCATAATTCATAATGTACTCTAAGTATTTTTAACCTATTTTCAAGCCAAAAAGTGTCCCAAAAACAGATTTTTTTACCATTTTTCTAACCCTACAGGATTCACCAAAATTTCATCAACAAATGAATTCCAAATGGTACATTGCCTATTAAATATCAATGACCAAATTTATATAATTCTTATGAACCATCTTTGAGATTAAATTCATTGTTCAACAATAATTTCTTTAACCACACACGTTTTTTTTTACATGAACATTCATATTTATATATAAATTTCAAAATCACCCATCACACAAACCAAACATATTCTTCACATATATGCATATCTAAAAACTCTAAAAAAAACATTCTTCATCAATTTAATAGAAAAATACATCCCAAAATCATACATGAAATTTTAAATTCTTAAATTAAACATGAATTATAAGATAAAACATATAATAATCATAGAATTTTAAATTAAAACTTAAGAATCAACATAGATTAAGAATTACACTTACAATTGTAAAGGAAAACACCAAATGATGAAGTGTAATGGAGTTAGGAATGTGGATTAGGAGGAATTTTGAAAGAATATGTTTTTTTTTTGTCCTTGGAAACTTTAGAAATGAAAGGATGTCAAAATGAAAATGATTAAGGAATTAAGAAAGGTTAATTATATAGGATTAATGCCTTGATCCTTCATTACCCTAAGGGAGTTACAAGCTCCACCAAGAGTCCCTCCTTTTTTTTTTTGAAAATAAAAGATGGGTTAAGGAAAAGTTTGGGCCCAAATAATTCTAATTGCCAAAAAGGATTGCAAATCTCATGACCAAGCCCAATAATAAATTATATATATATATATATATATATATATATATATATATATATATATATATATATATATATATATATATATATATATATATATATATATATATATATATATATATATATATATATATAATATTACTAGTAAATTATTAAATATATCGGGGAAAAAAATATCGGGAAAATATCGGGGTGTTACATTATCATTGTACATCCACACCTTATTGTTTAAGTGTGGAGGACGATCCATCAACTTACGAAGAAGCAATGTCTTCTAGTGATAAGGCTTTTTGGGAAGAAGCCATTAATGATGAAATGGATTCCATCATGGGGAATAACACTTGGGTCTTAACCGACCTACCTCCAAGTTGTACTCCACTTGGATTTAAATGGATATTTACAGTTAAACGTAGACCTGATGGGTCCGTGGTTCGGTTTAAAGCAAGATTAGTGGTGCAAGGCTTTAGACAAAAGAAGAGTATTGATTATTTCGATACTTATGCACCGGTTGCGAGAACGACTACTATTCGGCTATTGATTACCTTAGCTTCTATCCACAATTTGTTGGTTCATCAAATGGATGTCAAAACGACATTTTTTTTATGGTGATTTGGAGGAAGAAGTGTATATCCAACAACCCAAAGGGTTTGTTGCTAAAAGACAAGAAAAGAAGGTGTGTAAATTGATTAAGTCTCTCTATGAACTTGAACAAGCACCAAAGCAGTGGCATCAAAAGTTTGATGACACCGTGTTGTCTTTTGTTTTTGTTTTCAATGAGGCCGATAAATGTGTTTATAGCAAGTTCAATGATAAAGGAAATGGGGTTTTAATTTGTCTTTATGTCGACGACTTGCTCATATTTGGTACAAGTATAGAGCAGGTGGAAATGACAAAAGAATTTTTGTCATCATCCTTTTCTATGAAGGATTTGGGGGAGGCTGACATTATCTTAGGTATTAAGATAATAAGATATAATGAAGGCCTTATGTTGAACCAATCTCATTATATTGAGAAGATTCTCAAACGGTTTAATATGTTTGATAAATCTCCAGTTTCCACTCCCATGCATCCATGCGAGAAAACTAGTACTTTATAAAGGAGAAGCTATTTCTCAATTGGAATACTCAAAAACTATTGGATCCTTGATGTATGCAATGATCTGTACGAGGCCAGATATAGCTTTTGCAGTGGGTCAGTTAAGTAGGTTTACTCAAAAACCTGGTCCTACCCATTGGAGAGCTGTGAGAAGAGTACATAGATACTTGATTAGAACTAAGGATTATGGTTTGTTTTATCGTGGAGATCCTCCAGTTTTGGAAGGATATTCTGATGCAACGTGGGCATCCAATAAAGAAGATAATTCTTCTACAAGTGGATGGGTGTTTATGTTTGGGGGAGGTGCCATCTCATGGGCTTCAAAGAAACAAACATGTGTTGCTGATTCCACGATGTGTTCTGAGTTTATTGCTTTAGCATCTGCTAGCAAGGAAGTAGAATGGTTAAGAAATCTCATGTATGAAATCCCTCTATTGGTTAAGCCAATTTCACCGGTGGCTATTCATAGTGATAGTGATTCGGCTTTGAACAGAGCGTATAGTCAAACATACAATGGTAAGTCAAGGCATATTGCAATAAGACATAGTCTTGTGCATGATCTTATCAAGGGAAGGGTCATTTCTGTTGACTATGTTAATACTAAACTCAATATGGCAGATCAATTTACTAAGCCATTGAGTAAGCATTCCCTTGAGTTTTCTGCTCAAGGAATCGGTTTATCATGCCCATCTTCAACACCATGAGCGAAACCCAATTCAACGCTAGAAGAAACATCTAGTCTTGAATTCAATCTGGATTGATCGCTCATCAGATGTTGGGAAGCAATTTTGAGACCCTATAACTGATTTGTTTGTGATGTTAAAAATGACGTAGTAGAGTAGTCCCTCGAGGTCTCCAATTTCTAGAGTTTAGAAGATCGCTAGATTGAGTGCTTCATTCACGAAAGCATGGTAACCAGGAGAAGCTACCTATATAAGTTCGGGGTTTGGCCGCCTCAACGAAATCAAGGGGCATAATTATGATTTCATTGAACTTATGAAAGGATACGGAGACATGGCCTTTAACGTGTCACAGATTTGAGATTAATGAATTATTTCATGTGTAGGACTCCTTCAATTAGTTGGATATATCTGCTTAATTCAATCCGGAAGGACATTAAGGGCTAAGATCAATTGTAAAGATGTGTGGTACTAGGTGTCAATTCAATCCGAAAGGACATCGGCATTGATGCATGAAATGGGATGGAGATTATGGATCGCAAAAGAAGAAAAGGATTATACACTCTAAATGGGGAAGGATTGTTGTCATTTAGAGCGTAAAATGGTCATCGAAAGTTAAATTAAATAAATTAATTTAAAAAAATTAATTTGACTATATCCCAAGGTTGCAAAGTGTGTGTTTTGAGCAAAATATAGTGGTCACGGATCGTGAAACAACTCGTGGCTCACGAGGAAGGAGGAAAAGTTTCTGTTTTGGGGAACACACAGGTCGCAGCCCGTGACCCAGCTCGCGGCTCGCGAGCTATCTGTACGAAGTTTCTGGTTTTTGTTGTTTTCTTTGCGAAAGTTAGTTTCTCGTTTTGGTTGGTTATAATATAACTTCCAACGGTTAATTATGGTTATTTTAACCATATGTATTGGGATGGTTTAGTTCAAAGGCGACATTAGTTCATGAACCAATCTCGTGTTTCGTGAAGTAACATGTTGCTTCGTGAAGTGGTGTAAGCTATTCTATAAATATAGAATACTTGTGTGGTTTTTAAAGACATGCAATTTCTGATTTCTTTTCTTCTCGAGCACTTTACATCGAGAACTTGCAATCCTCGATTGTAATTTTCCGTATCTTCTTCCATTTAAGTTTTCCTTACATCGTTCTTGATTCCGTGTGCTAGGAATTTAGTGTAATTCTTTGTATCTCAGAACATATTTTCGGTTTATTCCCAAGCACCGTAGAAGGGAGGAAATGATGTTTTAGGAAAGAGCATCTCGCCTAGAATTAATATCAAGTTCAAACAAAATCTTCTTATTACTTTGTTCTGGTTTGAAGATCCGCTTCTCGGAGTTCTCGGTGGTGTACATAAGCATGGTTCTTGATTGTCATATGTAATTTGTTTCCTTCTACAAACTTGTAAATTTATCTATTGTTTATTTAATAAATAAAGTAACATTTACAACAGTTAAATGGTTGTAGTAAGTTAAACTTTACGGTCCGTTAGGTAATCAGTTTTAAATGGTAGGAATGGTAATAAAAATTTGGTGTAATTTTGGTAGGAATATCTCTTGACAAATTAATGGTCATGATTATTCTTCTTTAATAATTTCATTTTCTTTACAAAATTGATTCCAATATATTACCATTTGTTAGAGCAAGTGTCCAATCTACCAAATGTGATGGTGTTGTGAGCAACACAAGAGAGCCTTTGGTTTGTCATGATGATGATTCAACGAAGGATATGAGTATGGTGCATAAGGGAGCCCTTGGTTAAGGCAAGGCAGTGCACAATATGAGGTATGACTTGTGCCTTGAATGAGGCAAGGAACAAGTGAAGGTGTGCTCGATCGAGGCAGCAGCTGGCGAGAAGAACAAGAGGCTCTGAACCTTCACTCAATCAGGTCGAACGGACTACAGCACTCCAAAAACACGAGTTTCTGTTTTATTCTCGGTTTGCAGTGGGCCTTCGGGGTTTTGTCCTAAGGCTTCCTAATATGTTATGGGACTATGTAAGGGGTCTTAGAGCATCATTAGGGCATGGGAATGAGGCTAATACACAAGAGAAGAGGCTACATTAGAGAAGTTAGGACATTAGCCATTAGAGTGTTTTCTTTGTATCAGTGCCATTTGTGGAGTTTTACCATTAAAGGTGATAACCTTTAAGGGTTAAGAGTGAGCTCTTGACTATTGTAAGTTGAGTCATTAGTGTAATTGTGTTTATATTAATGATAAAATCCTTTATTTGAGGGGAGGTATCATTAGATACCTCATAAACACATTATGTTGCTTGTTTGTTGTGTCTCTTGCTTATTCTCTGTTTTTCACTAATCTTTTGCATCTTATTCTACCATTGTTGGGTCCGAGCTATTCTCTTTCTCCATTTAAACATTTGGTATTAGGAGGCAATAAAAAACTTTTTATGATAAAACTTTTACTGCCATGGGAATGACATGAAAATTTACACTATAAATCATTACCGTTACTACCAATTAGTACCGTGAACCAAACACGACATTAAAGTTCTTCAATTTACCCAACATTAAAGTTCTTCAATTTACAGTGATCTCACTGTCTAAGCGAATATATTTAACATACTTTAATGTTCCAAACACCATGAGTTGTGAGACAGCATGATTTCAAAAGTAGGGCTATATATTCAAGCAATATCATTTCCAAATTCCAAGTGGTTGAATAGTGAAACTCAAAGGAAAAACCAACACATCATTAACATCATATCCAGAATTTGACACATTCAAGAGATTTAAGACAATTCAAACAAACCTTCAGTTGCTTGGAACCAGTGTGGTATAGGCAACCTGCCATTCATAACAAACATTAATGTTCTAAACACCATGAGCATTCAAAAGCATCTAATTAGGATTACATGAATTTTTTCAACGTCAAACAAAAAACTAACTAAATAATATCTCAAACAAAAAATTCTTCTATGTCCAGGTTACAGAAACAGGCTATTTGAAACCATAGTGTAAAAATGCGATAATGGTCGTAATAACGGTAACGGAATGGTGAAGCAGTTATCGTAATGCTTAAATATCGGTCAAATCATAAGATAACCCTTGATATGGCCCAAAACATGATTTTTTTACTCCATTACAAAGCAAGAAATATCAGTTCGTTTATTTTGAAAACCTTTACATCGCGGCCGATAAGATGCGATGTGTTTGAATAATGTTTGAAATTGTTCACAAAACGCTAAAATGAGCTGCTTTCCAGTTTTTGGACCATTAATTCCATACATTTGACTCACCCATACCACATTTAGCAATGGTAAAGCATTATCGTAAACACCAGCTTGGCAGTAAAAAATTTTACTCAGTTATTTAAGTCACTTTCTATCTACAGCAATGGCTTAGCATGGAATAAGACAACTTGGTCACACTAAATCTTTGCTGTCACACAATATAAACTGAAGTTGAGATACTAACAGAGAGATTATATGCTTAAACCCTTTATGTTATTAATAAAATCAATACAATGCAACATCTGCTAGCCTACATGGTTTAAGTAACTTGAGCTAAACAGTTCAATTTCTGGTCTACAAGGTTTACAAACTAAATGACAACTCTTTACATTATGGATGAAGGGTAAAACTAAAAGGAATCCATAGACAATCCGTAGAGTTTACCTTTGAAAACTTTTTCTCCCATCCATTCTATTCAATAGATAGATCAAATGAATGAAAAATAAAAAAGAATTGATATCTCCAGTTACAGACAAAAAAAAACTTTTAATACAAAAATGATGGTCTAATGTCTACCCAAGATTAGCTCAAGGTCTAATAAAATCATTAAGCAATTTATACGCATCAGAAACAACCTTTCCGGATCAAAAATTTGTTTTCTCATAAACAAATTAGTACATACGGATCCAGGAAAGCCCGCGGTCCAGAGAAGAAAAAAAAAATTCAGTAATATGATAACTGTGAGACAAACTACACTAAAAATGGCCCATTCGTTAAAACTAGATGTGAAGTATAAGAAATCACAACTCCACCAGAACATTTAGACTAAAGAAAGGGGCATCATAAGAGAGAGCACTATACTGCAAGATTTCATCTTAACAATGAACTACCCTACAATTTACATTACCACTCCACAAGATAACATTTTCTATGAGTAAAAAAAACACTTTTTCTGTTCCATTTTCTGTTTGGGAAGAAGAAACATTACGATAAACTTCAGAGCAGTTCATTTGAACGACCTTTACTCTGCATTTGTCAGCTTTAACATATTATCTCACAGACTGTACATTTGGTCTGTTGGACAAGACAACAGAAAAATGTCTTGATTTCAGTAATACTTTAAGAACGAATGATAATGGAAAGTTAGTGTGATTTTGGTAAGAAAATCTTTTAACAAGTTTAATGGTCATGTTGGTTCTACTTCAATAGCTCATTTACTTAACGAAATTCATTTCAACGCATTACCATTTAGAAAGATAGTATTAGTTAGTAATGGAAAGTTGTAAACATGACATGTACCGTCAACTTTTAATATGGACATAGTTGGCTAAAAGGTGTGCATATGGTTTGTGAAAATATGCAAGAAGATTACATAACAATGGAGTAATGTAAGCAAAAGCCATAGAAAGAAAGAAGAACTTTTTATTACTGAAACAAAAAAAATATAAACCACTGTATAGAAGATGTAAATATATACAACGGAAAGAAAAAACAACAAAAAATGAGAAAGAAAAAGCTTAACAAACAATGTATGACGTCTCAAGAATGCTAAAGTACACACCTAACAAACTTTTTTACAAAAGGCCAAAATACTCTAACAAACAGTATTTCAAATAACATTAAGTAATATCATGTGAGGCTATTGAGGCACTGTGAGAGTTCATATGCTTAACATCCCCCTCAAACTTGGGAGGGTGTTAACCAAACCAAGTTTTTCCAACAGTGGAATAGCAGTAGAAGAAGGTAGAGTCTTGGTGAATAAATCAGCAAGCTGCTGAGCCGTGGGAACATAGGCAAGATGAAGAAGACCATCAAGGACTTTTTTGCGAGTAAAATGACAATCTATGGTGATATGTTTAGTACGATCATGCATAACCGGATTATGAGCTATTTGCAAGGGTGACTTGTTATCACAAAACAGTGTAACGGGCTGCAAATCAGAAACACCAAGATCATCAAGAAGGCGAACCATCCAAGTTATTTCAGAAGCAGCAGCTGCAAAGGCACGGTATTCGGCTTCGGATGAAGACTTAGGAACCGTAGGCTGCTTTTTGGAGCCCTAACTGATAAGAGAATTACCAAAAAGTAAGACGTAGCCAGTGACAGAACGTCGTATGTCAATACAAGCACCTGTAGAAATATCTCCTAAATATATTCTTGTATATTCTATAGGATTTTCTAGATGATTTTATTCTCCTAATTATGTACAATATCATAGAGATTATCTTATTTCCTTACTTAGTTTCCTAAGTTGATATATATATTGGAGGGCTGTTTACCCATTGATAAAAAAGACTGAAATTACCACAAACCGTCCGCTGTTATAATTCTCATGGTATCAGAGTCGAACGGTTCGAATCCGAGAAAACTCCGATAAACCGTTCATTACTCATCATCTACCCTTACCTGCAATGGCTGAATCAGTAAATGAAACAATATAAAACCAACTGTTTACCATGGAACAAATGGAACAAATGTTTCAAATGTTCCCGAAACTCAATAAACCAAACCCCACAGAAAACCTATCCACAATCCAATTCTCTGAAAAATTAAACTACAACAATTATACAAAATGGAGCAGATTAATGCAAATTGCTATCAACAGTCGAGGCAAATTGAACCATATAACCAATGAACCCTCCAAAATCACTGACCCAAACTACCCACAATGTGCCCCACATGATTCCATTGTTATCTCCTGGATTATCGAGAACATTGATGCAGAGATCGTCAATCAATTCATTGATTACAATACTGCTCGAGATTTGTGGCAAGAGATTGAAAATCTTTTAAACAGTGGGCATGATGAACTTCAAATCTATGATTTGAGTTCAATAGCCGCCACCTTAAGGCAAGAAATCAATACCATTGAAACGTACTTTGAAAAACTCAGTATGTTATGGAAGGAAATTGATGGACGTATGCCCAACTTCATGACTTGCCCTCAAGATATCACTGCTTTTAACAACTTTATACAAAGACAAAGGCTATATCAATTTCTTACCGGAATAAACGAGGACCTTGATAAAGAAAGAAGAGACTTACTCCACATGGATCCTCTCCCAACTGTAGAAGTAGCATATGCCACCATTAGACGGGAAATCTCACGCCGGAAAATTATGACCGGCGTGTCATCACCGGGAATAGATCCCTCAGAGTTTGGCTCAGGTCTAGCAGTGAAAAACAAAAATTTCCCTCGCAACCGTGAAACCGACGACTGGCAAAAACTCCGATGTAGTCACTGTGGAGGGTCACGACATACTAAGGAAGGTTGTTTCAAGCTAGTGGGATACCCCGATTGGTGGGATGACCTACAAAAGAGGAAGGCCGCCATCAAGGCACCGGCACACCGGACCGGCGGCAAGGCCAACCTTGCAAATACAGATCACCCCGGTGAGACCACATCATCATATTCAGGTATGGATTTTAAAAGGAGGGAGGAGGCAGCCATGACTGAACAGAGAACAAGCAAAAGGAAGGAGGAGAGAGAAACGGCAGTGAATCACACAGAAAAGGGAAAAGGAAGAGAAAGGGTCCCTTATAACCCTACTGACCCTCCCTTAAATACTAAGACATGCCCCCTTTCCCATATATTACCCGGCCCAGACCAAGAGACAAACCCTAATCTTACCCATATATTACCCGGCTCAATTCAAGACCTAATCCATAAATTTAGTCTCATGAGTCACAAATATTCCAAATGGATTTTTGACTGTGGTGCTACGGACACTATGACATTCGACCCACATGATTTATCTTCCGTTCATTCCACTCCTCGTACCCATGTTCAAACTGCAAATGGTACAACTATTTCAGTTCATCAAGCTGGGCCGGCTGATATTTCCTCGTCTCTTAGTATTAAAAATTGTTTATTAATTCTCAGTCTCTCTCATTAATTATTATCTGTCAGTCAGCTAACCACCGTATTATTTACTTCTGATGGTTGTCTTGTGCAGGATACTCGAACGGGGACGATTCTTGGGCATGGTACTGAACAAGGCGGACTGTACTATGTGGACGAAACGGTCAAAAAGGGTCATTCGCTACTTTTTCACGGGACTCCCATACAACAACTATGGACATGGCATCAACGTTTAGGTCACCCTTCACTAGGTTATTTAAAACGTCTTTTCCCGTCTTTTCATAGTTGTAATTTGTCTTTAGACTGTGAGACTTGTGTTCTAGGTAAAAGTCATAAACATTCATACTCTCCTGGCTTTACTAGAACTGATAGACCTTTTGAATTAGTTCATTCTGATGTATGGGGTCCTGCCCCTGAAAGTAATTCTCAAGGATATTCATACTTTGTTTTGTTTCTGGATGACTGTACTCGTGTGAGCTGGATTTATTTTCTTAAAAAAAAATCTGAAGTCTTTGATGTGTTTGTTAACTTTTACAACATGATACTTACCCAATTTCATACTCGCCTAAAAATTATTCGCTCAGATAATGGTGGGGAATATGATTCTCATAAAATGAAAAATTTTACCCTTGAACATGGCATGCTTCACTAAACTACTTGCCCTGACACCCCACAGCAAAATGGAGTGGCTGAAAGAAAAGGCCGAACCCTACTTAACATATCCCGTGCCCTTATGTTTGAGTCTCATGTGTCGGCTTCCTACTGGCGTGAGGCCATTTCCACTGCTAATTACCTCACCAATCGCCTACCCACTAAATCTCTACAATTTAAAACCCCTCTTGCTACCTTGGAAAGTTTTCATCCTATAGCCTCCTCCCACTCTCTTCCACCCCGTATCTTTGGATGTGTAGTTTATGTTCATCTCTCGAAACGGGATAGAACTAAGTTGGAACCTCGGGCGGCTATGTGTGTCTTTCTTAGGTATGGTGTTGGTCAAAAAGGTTATCGGTGCTTTGATCCTCTTCACAATAAGCTATACACCACTATGGATTGTGACTTTTTTGAACACTCCTATTTTTTTTTACCTAGCCTCGATCTCAGGGGGAGAGTACTAGTGAGGATCTAAGCTGGTTATTTATCCTTTGGCAAATGGTCGAGACCCAAAAGAGCAAGTAAATGACACCACTGTCACTATCACTGAAACTACAGTACTTCCACCTACTCATTCCATTGCTGTCCCCGAGTATCCCGCTGATTTAGAGGTAACCCCTAACTCTATTGATGTTAATAATGATGTGATGTCTAGTGATAATGTTTCCAGGAGATATGAGTTGCCCCCAAGGAATACACGAGGTATCCCGCCAAGGAGATATGATCCTGAATTTGAATCTTAAAGGTCTCGATACCCAATATATCAAGACAACCAAGATCATCTGTCTCAGACAGCGGTTGCCTTCAATGCTTCTCTTTACTCAGGCAATCTACCAAAAAATACTGATGATGCTCTTCGTGACCCAAAATGGAAGAAAGCTATGGAAGAAGAAATCTTAGCTCTTAAAAAAAATAAGACTTGGGAACGTTGCATGCTGCCAAAGGGGAAAAGAATAGTAGGATGCAAGTGGGTATTTTCAATAAAGTATCATGCAGATGGAACCATGGAAAGATACAATGCTCGGCTCGTTGCAAAGGAATACACTCAAACCTATAGAGTAGACTATTCTGAAACATTCTCTCCAGTTGCTAAAATTGATACTATCCAGGTTCTTTTCACCATTGCAGCTAACAAAGATTGGCCCCTATATCAGTTCGATGTAAAGAATGCCTTTTTACATGGGAAGATTGAGGAAGAAGTTTACATGCAAGCTCCTCCGGGCTTCCTACATGAGTATAATAAAAGGGAAGGATGCAGACTTCGGAAAGCTCTATATGGGTTAAAACAGTCTCCTAGAGCGTGGTTTGTGAGATTTACTGCTGCCATGAAGAAATTTGGGTACAAACATAGTAATTCTAACCATACTCTATTTCTCAAGAAGAGAAATGGTCTTATCACATGTCTTGTTATTTATGTTGATGACATGGTTATCACAGGGGATGATACGAAGGAGATCAATGATTTAAAGGGTCGCCTCTTCTTGGAATTTGAGATGAAAGACTTGAGAAACTTAAAGTACTTCCTTGGAATAGAAGTTCTCAGATCTAAAACAGGGATTTTCATCAAACAGAGAAAGTACATTCTTGATTTATTAGCTGAGGTGGAAATGATTGACCGCAAATCTGCAGAATCACCTATAATAGCAAATCATGGGCTTCAATTCATTAAGGGAGCTGAGATGACTGATCAAGATCAGTATCGAAGGTTGGTAGGAAAACTCATATATTTATCTCACACTAGACCAGACATTGCCTATGCAGTGAGTGTCATGAGTAGATTTATGCATCGACCTCAGATACAACACATGGAGGCTGTTATGAGGCTCTTGAGGTACTTAAAAGGGACTTGCAATAAGGGGATTCTCTTCAGAAGAAATCAACACTTAAACCTTGTAGCATATACTGATGCAGATTGGGCTGGTGACCGGGATGATCGAAGGTCAACATCAGGGTATTTTACTGTGGTTGAAGGGAACCTGGTCACTTGGAAAAGCAAGAAGCAAAAGGTGGTAGCTCTATCTAGTGCTGAAGCAGAATTTAGAGGAATTGCTAAAGGGATTACAAAAATTCTCTGGATTAGGAAGTTTCTGGAAGAGTTGAACTGTCAACAGCGAGAGGCAAGCAACTTATACTGTGACAATAAAGCTGCCATCAGCATATCCGAAAATCATGTTCAGCATGATCGTACAAAACACGTCGAGATAGATAGACATTTCATCAAAGAGAAGCTGGAGAAAAATATCAGTCTACCATTCATCAGATCAAAAGATCAATTAGCCGACATCCTCACTAAAGCTATTTCAGCAGAAGCCTTCAACACCATCCTATGCAAGTTAGGTGTTTGTGACCCTACAGCCTAACTTGAGGGGGATTGTAGAAATATCTCCTAAATATATTCTTGTATATTCTATAGGATTTTCTAGATGATTTTATTCTCCTAATTATATACAATATCATAGAGATTATCTTGTTTCCTTACTTAGTTTCCTAAGTTGATGTATATATGGAGGGTTGTTTACCCATTGATAAAGAAGACTGAAATTACCACAAACCTTCCGCTGCTATAATTCTCAGCACCCCAATCCGAGTCCAAGTAAGCATGAAGATGTAAAGTATTAGAGCCTTGTAATAAAACGTCGTGATGAAGAGTATGAGCAACATAAGTAATCGTGTGAAGGAGAGCAGAATAGTGGTCCTCAGTAGGATTCTGCATATATTGGCTAAGAGATTGCACCGCAAACGAAATATCAGGGCGAGGATGAGTAAGATAATTCAACTTACCCACCAAGCTACGATAATGTTGAGGATCAAGATAAAGAGGAGAATTACTTGCTTGCAACTTGAGATGAACGGGAAGAGGCGTAGCAACCTTTTTGCTTGGAACAATACCAGATTCTTTAAGAGTTTAGAAGAAAATTTGCGTTGAGACAAAACAACACCTTCAGGAGCATAACTGACTTCTACACCAAGAAAATAATGAAGAACACCAAGATCCTTGATACTAAAAATACGATGAAGATGGGCCTTAAGTTGCTTGATGGAAGCACTATCATCCCCAGTTAATATAATATCGTCAACGTAGACGGCAGCAATAGTAATAGAATTGGAGGTGCGCTTGATAAAAGGGGAATAGTCATTCTTGTTATCATTTAGAGTGTATAATGGTCATCGAAAATTATAATTAATTAAATAAAATAATTAATTTGAATAAATTAATTTGAGAATATCCCAAGGTTGCAAAGTTTATGTTTTGAGCAAAAAGTAGTGTTCACGGATCGTGAAATAACTTACAGCTCGCGAGAAAGGAAAGAAAGTTACTGTTTGTGGAAACAGTAGGTCGCGGCTCGCGACCTAAGTTGCGGCCCGCGAGTTGCGCACTATTTTGCGGGTTTTCCTTGCAAAGTTCATTCCTTTTTTAGTTTTAATATAACTATCAACGGTTAAATATGGTTATATTAACCAGATACATTGGGATGGATTGATTGAAAGACGACATTAGTTCGTGAATCAATCTTGTGTTTCATGAAGTGACATATTACTTCATGAATGGTTGTATGCTTTTTTATAAATATACAAGGCATGTGTAAGTTATTTCTTACATGAGATGTACATGGAATATACATGTAATTTCTGATTTTTCTTTTCTTCTCTAGTACTTTACATAGAGAACTTGCAATCCTTGATTGTAAATTTCCATTTCTTCTTCCACTTAAGTTTTCTCATGTCGTTTTAAGTTCCTTATGCTAGGAATTTAGTGTAATTCTCTGTATCTCATAACATATTTCCGGTTTATATTGCCAAGCACCATAGTAGGGAGGAAATGATGTTTTAGGAAAGAGCATCTCGCCAAAAATTAATATCAGGTCACATGCAAAATCTTCTTGTTACTATGTTCGATACATGGTGTTCCCAATGATAAAATTCACATTTGGTGTATGTACAGCAATGGTTTGAACTTGTCATATGTTTTTGTAACCTACTAAGTTTGTGTAACTTTAATTTATATGTTTGATTAATAATATTAAAGTCACATATACAACAGTTCTTGGATTGAAGGAAGCCCTGATGAGTTAACTCAATATGAAGACGAGAAAACCATTGGCGAGAGGCCTGTTTAAGATCATAAAGTGATTTCTTCAACTTCCAAACCAAATGAGGTGCAACTGTTAAACCATCAGGGGGTTTCATGTAAACCTCCTCATGAAGATCCCCGTGAAGAAACGCATTATTAACATCCAGTTGATATAAAGGCCAGTGACGATGAGATGCAAGAGCAATGATGGTACGGTCAGTGTTCATGCGAATGATGGGAGAAAAAGTTTCTTGATAATCAACACCATACTCTTGGCTATAACCTTTGGCGACAAGACGTGCTTTATAACGCTCCAAAGAACCATCAGCCTTGAGCTTAATCTTATAGACCCATTTGCAACCAATTGGTTTTTTACCATGAGGCAAAGATACGAGATCCCATGTATTGTTGGCTTGTAGAGCAGTTAGTTTTTTGTTCATGGCTTGGACCCACAGAGGATCTTGGGCGGCTGTTTTGTAATTGTGAGGTTCAATAAAAGATAGAATAGAAGAGGGAAGGGAGGTGGCAATATTGCAAATATATTGTTGAAGGTAAGAGGGTGGGTGATGTGGACGGTTGGTGCGTCTGGAGACAGTAGGAGATGCATGAGAAGTATTATGATGAGGAGAAGAAAGTGGAGTATTAGTAGGAGTTATTGTAGGAGGGGTAGTAGGTATAGATGTAGGGGGAAAAGGTGTAGGAAAAGGAGAAATAGGGATATTAGGTGGAGAGTTGGGCGTGGGAATAGGTGTAGGGTGATGAGATAAAGTAGAGGGAGGTGTAGGAGTAGCTTCTTCACGTGAAGAAACTAAATCAGAGGGTAAAGTAATGGGAATAGGAAGGTAGAAAGGTAAGGAGACAGTAGTACTAGTAGGATGTAAGTGATAAGGAAAAATAATTTCATGAAAAAGTTTATCTCTAGAAATAATAATGGACTTGGTTTTCATGTTGTAGACCTTATAAGCCTTTTGACCAAAGGGATATCCTAAGAAAATACATGGATCCGCTCGAGTCTCAAATTTCTTTCGCCCGTGTGATAAAGTGGAGATAAAACATAAACAACCATAGGCCTTAAGATGATCACTAGTAGGGGATTCACCATATAATTTTTCGTATGGAGAAATATTAGCCAAAGAACTAAGAGGCATTCGATTAATAAGATACGTTGCACATTAAACTGCGTCCGCCCAAAAATAAATGGGAAGATTAGAATGAAAAGAAAGAGCCCAAGCCGTCTCAATAAGATGTTTGTGCTTGCGTTCTACAACGCTATTTTGTTGAGGCCTTTGTGTACAACTTCGTTGATGGTGTATACCCTTAGTGAGGTATAATTGAAGCATAGGACCCTCGTAAAGTTCTTTTGCATTATCGGTATGGACTTGTTTAACATGGGCATTAAGTTGAGTTTCAATATATGAAAAAAGACCATTCAAGATAGGGACACATTGATCTTTAGTCTTAAGTAAATAGAGCCAAGTAGTCCTGGTAAAATCATCAACAACAGTAAGAAACATTTTACATCCAGTACGAGTAGCATTAGCATAAGGCCCCCATAAATCAACATGTAACAACTCAAATGCTGAAGTTGTCTTATCTGACTATGTGGAAAGGGCAACCGATGTTGACGTGCCATGGGACAACTTGTACAGATCAAAGATTCTTGAGTACATGAAAAAGTGAGATGAGGATACAGAAGCTTTAATCTATTAAAAGGGATATGCCCATGCCTAAGATGCAAAAGCTTTATTTCTTTAAGCATAGTAAAGCTACTAGTATGATTAAGAAGGCTATGTTTAAGTGTGATAGTGACTTGTCCTTTAGCAACTTTATTGAAAACTCCACATTGGTTAATGTCCTGTGTGCAATAGAGTCTATGCTTCAATCTATCAAGAGGTGAGTGCTCTTTTTTGGAAAGGTCCTGGAACCAACATTCAAATGGTGAGAATGTGAGAGTAATATTATTATCGGCTCATAATTTGTGTACTGATAACAGATTAAATCGGATATTAGGCACAAACAACACATCCTTGGGAATTAATCTGTCATTGAACCGGATATCACCAATCTTGGTTATTTTAAGAGTGCTACCATCAGGAATAGTAACTTCATGCAAATTACTATCAACTTCTTAGACATTAGTAAACATATTGATAGTGTTGCACATGTGGTCTGTAGCACCACTATCAATAATCCAGGTATTTGAAATTGCCTTTAAAACAAGATAGAGTACCTGCTAGATTACTAGATGAAACAAGATTAGAATCATCCTCATTGTTGTTGTCTTTGTGTTCTGTGGCTACAACTGTATTCTTGTTGAGTAAGGCCATTAACTTGCTCAATTATTCTGAAGTCAAACCTGTACCTCTAATTGTTGTGCCAGAATCAGTAGGTTCTCCATGAACATTTGCAGCAAACTTCTTGCCTTCAGAATCTGGATAACCGTGTATCTTGAAACATCTTTGGATCGAGTGACCTCAAATTTTACAGTGGTCACAAAAATAATTGTTGTTTCTTTTAGTAACTTCATTCTACCTCTTGTAGTTATAATTAGTTTCATTGTTTCTGTTTTGCTCATAATGCTTCCTCTTATCTGCAAGAAATGCAATATTCCCAGTATTGTAACCGCCACTTTACAAATATTTGTGTGCCTCTCTTCTTGAACAAGGATACTATAAGCAGCCTGTATAGTAGGAAGTTCACTCATCATAAGAATGTTAGTTTTTGCTTGATGAAATTGATCATCAAGTCTCATCAAAAAATGAATAAGTCTCTGATCTTGTTACTCTTCAAGAATTTCTTAGTAAGACTACATGAGCAGCCATTACAAGTGCAAGCAGGTATAGGATCTAAATGGTTGATTTCGTCCCACAGAGACTTCACACGAGTGAAGTAATCAGCTACTGTCGTGCTTGAAGATTGTGTGACATTTGTAAGCTCTTCTTGCAAACTGTACAATTATGCAGAAGATGACTTACCAAACCTTTCTTCTAAATCATGCCAAATTTCATGTGCATTATTATAGTACATAACACTCTTAGTAATGACTATATCAAGTGAAGCAATAATCCATCCGATGACCATGTTATTGCACCTCTCCCAAGATTTTGAATCAGTAGAAGTAGATGAAGGTTTAGGTACTGATCCATCAACAAAACATAATTTGTTTTTTGCAATGAGACCTATTATCATGGATCTCTACCAATATGCATAACCTAAGCCATCAAAAGGATTTTAAACAAGTTTGATGCCAGCATGATCTGAAGGATGGAGGTAGAAGATACTTACTGGATTTTGGGTTGGATCGACCTCTGAATTCATCATATTTGGATTCAAAACAGAAATTGAGAAGAATTGATGAAAAATAGGTAAAGAAATGAAAGAATAGTTGTTAAATTAGGCTGGACTTATTGTGAATGCCAGCATATTAATGGGGGACACAAGTGCACACACTTCATAAGCCAAGGAGATATATATCATCCCAAAACCATATGGCAATGGGAAGAAGGTCTCTAATAGCTTATAAAGCGTGCACACTATTTTCAATTTATCGATGTGGGATAACTCATCCCAACACCCCCCCTCACATGCGAACCCCGTCAAGTTCGCATGTGGGAGTAATCAATTAGGGTAGGAACGCCATTCTTTTCGAACCTACCATTTTTAAATTATTGATCGAACCATCGGCTCTGATACCATGTTAAATTAGGCTGGACTTATTGTGAATGTCAGCATATTAATGGGGGACACAAGTGCACACACTTCATAAGCCAAGGAGATATATACCATCCCAAAACCATATGGCAATGGGAAGAAGGTCTCTAATAGCTTATAAAGCGTGCACACTATTTTCAATTTATCGATGTGGGATAACTCATCCCAACAATAGTAAAATCAAAGATTAATTTGAGAGAGATCGAATGTTTGGCTCTAATACCATGTGAAAATATGCAAGAAGATTACATAACAATGGAGTAATGTAAGCAAACAGCCATAGAAAGAAAGAAGAACTTTTTATTACTAAAAATAATATAGACCACTGTACAAAAGATGTAAATATATACAAGGGAAAGAAAGAAGAAAAAAAATGAGAAAGAAAAAGCTTAACAAACAATGTATGACGTGTCAAGCATGCTAAAGTACACACCTAACAAACTTTTTTACAAAAGGCCAAGTATTACAAATAGAATTAAGTAATATCATGTGAGGGTATTGAGGAACTATGAGAGTCCATATGCTTAACATGGTTAGTTGCCATTACCAGGAAATATTCACTACACACTTGGCAGCAAGGAAAGAAATATCAAGGTTATAACCACTTAATTTCATGTCATTTGTGTGGTTCTCATAGATCTTCCTGTTATTACTTATCATCATTTTTAAGGGCCCAATGTGTCTACTAACTACTTGACATTGATAAAGCGGCTAAACTCCTTTTGCGTTTACAGTTGTAGAAACGGTTATAGATAACAAGAAGGAATGAATTGTTGTTTAATAAGTTTAAACGTTTTTGCGGAATTAAAACTTAAACTTGATGAGCAAATTTAGAAAGAGACAACACAATTTTTACGTGGAAACCTTCTAGGCCTAAATAGAAGGAAAAACACGACCCCCGGGGATTTCAAATTCTCTACTATATTTTAGGCAATTCGTTACAATTACACAAAACAAACAAAAATAGGCCAACTTCTCTTTCTCTTACTTCACACGAAGCTCTCTTCTCCCTTAGACTTCCCTAAGTCTAGTTACAACAATTCACTCAAAAACCCTTTTACAAACGCCAAAACCTAAGGATAAAATTAATGAGTTGCACAAGAAATATTATTATGTTAATTGGCAATTTTTAAGCAAAGAATATTTCTTGTTATTTTTTCAATACTTACGCACACTTACTAACCGGTTAAAACAATTCCGTTTTATATAGGAAGTTCACGTAGCTTTGTAAAGAAAATAACTACCCTCTTCATCCTTAATCCTAAAATTAAGGAAGAGTAAGTGGAACTTATTTTGCAACTAACATAGCTACGGTTTTATTTTCTAAATAAGGCAAGTTAGTATTTCTTAATTAAAACCCAATAGTTCAAGCCTATTAAAGTGGAGAGAAATTAGGAGAAGTTTTCTCCACCTTTTTAAGAAATGTGGCAGTTATTAAAAGTAGTTATAAAATCCTATGCCAACTAGCTTATCAAATTAATGATGCAAAAAATTAATCTCACCCATACATCAACTAAGATAATTAGAAAGATACTTTCTACAGAATTTTCAATTGACGTTGATTCTTCCAGACTTGAGTCTTGGGAACTAGACACTGTCTTCACTCATCAACAAGTATCGTCAAATTATCAACTGAGGAACAGTAGACCTCCTGTCCACATTTAACATCCTACAGCGATCTTCCTTATCAAACTTCTTTGGATATTTTTGACACGTACAAAGTTCATAGACCAAGTCTTACGTACTATCAACGATTTTTATCAAGACCGGATATCGACCTGCACACGATCTCTAATATACAATTGTTTATCTTAAGTGTAGTTATCATCAAAACCTAAAAGGGTCAACAACAGTTAATCAATGGGAATGAAGGAAAAGGGATTTTTTTTTTTTCTTTTACAATTTACAGCTGAAAATTTTTCTTTTAAAATGATCAATTGAACAACCCCATCAAACTTATCACTTTGTTAGACTAAGGCCATAAGTGTTATGATGACGTTAGAGGATCCAATATGTAAAGCAACAACTTAGTAATTAGCAAAAAGTAAGTCCTCCTTATATAAAATTAACAACAGATTTAATTAACATTTGACTAGTGCCCATGAGAACATTAAAACCAGACATACTCATCAACCCTGCAGGACATTCATAAGACACCATTCACACGGATTTCAAAACAGTCTAATGACATAGAATATGTTCTATAAAAAGCCAGTCATTTCCCCTACAGCCCTCATATAAAAAAAAATCAATTCTTTCTCCAATTCCTTACGCTGCCACGTCATTCTTATTTTATGGAGCATGCCATTTCTTATCAATAAAAGCATGTAATTGACGAATTGCAAAAAGCACTCCTGTTCGCTAAGGACAGTTGCTGCAGATCATCTTCATCATACTCGCAAACAGACCAGACTAGCCAGAAATTACTAAGCAGTAACTTCTAGGGAGTTAAAGGAGAAGGAAATCTTTATAGGTGTTGTAAAATGTTACTTTAACGTATTAAATAAAAAATAAAATAAATTTACTAAGTTTGTAGTAGAAAAACAAATTAAATATGACAATCAAGAACTATACTTATGTACACCATCGAGAACTCCAAGATACCGATCTTCAAACCCGAACAAAGTAATAACAAGATTTTGTATTGAACTTGATGTTAATTCTAAGCGAAATTTTTAATCCTAAACATCATTTCCTCTCTACTACGGTGCTTGAAAATATAAACCTGAGATACAAAGAATTACATGAAATTCCTAGCACAAGGAATTTAGAACGATGTAAGAGAACTTTAAATGGAAGAAGAAATGGAAATTACAATCGAGGATTGTACGTTTTCTATGTAAAGTACTAGAGAAGAAAAGAAATTCAGAAATTGCATGTAGTGAATAACCACACAAGCCTTCTATATTTATAGATGAGCTTAAACCATTTCACGAAGTAACATGTTACTTTATTAAACACAACATCGATTCATGAACCAGTGTCGTCTTTCAATCAATCCATCCCTATATATCTGGTTAATATAACCATATTTAACCGTTGGTAGTTATGCTATAACTAACAAAAATGATAAACTAACTTTGCAAAAAAAAAACCAGCGAAAAACTGCGACACTACGTGACCTGCTGCTTCCACAAAACATTAGTTTTTCTTCATATGCTCGCGATCCGCGGATACTACATTTGCTCAAAATAGAAACTTTCTAATGACCATTATACGCTCTAAATGACAACAATCCTCCCCATTTAGAGTGTATAATCCTTTTCCTCTTTCGCCATCCGTAATCTCCAACCCATTTCATGCAATGTTCTTACGAATTGAATTGACAGCTAGTACCACGTATCTTTACAATCGATCATATCCCCTAATGTCCTTACGGATTGAATTAAGCAAATATATCCAACCAATTGAAGGAGTAGTACACATGAAATAATCCATTAAACTCACATCTGTGACACGCTAAAGGCCATGTGTCCACATCTATTCATAAGTCCATTAAAATCATAAGTATGCCCCTTGATTTTGTTGACGCGGCCAAACCCAGAACTTCTATAGGTAGCTTCTCATGGTTACCATGTTTTCGTGAATAAAGCACTCAATCTAGAGATCTTCAAAACTCTAGAAACTGAAGAGTTCGAGAGACTACTCTACTACCTTGTTATTGAACATCACAAACAAAGCAACTAAAGGGTCTCAAAGTTGCTTTCCAACATCTGATGAACGATCAATCCAAATTGAGTTCAAGACTAGATGTTTCTTTTAGCGTTGAATTGGGTTTCGCTCATGGTGTTAAAGATGGGCATAAACCAATTCTTTGAGCCGAAAACTCAATGGAAATCCTACTCAATGGCTTAGTAAATTGATCCACCAAATTGAGTTTAGTATTCACATAGTCAACAGAATGACCCTTCCCTTTATAAGATCATGCACTAGACTGTGTCTATGTGCAATATGCCTTGACTTGCCATTGTATGTTTGACTATCTCATACATGAGATTTCTTAACCATTCTGCTTCCTTGCTTGCAGATACTAAAGCAATAAACTCAAAACACATCGTAGAGTCTGCAACACATGTTTGTTTCTTAGAAGCCCATGAGATGGCACCTCCCCCAAACATAAACACCCATCCACTTCTAGAAGAATTATCCTCTTTATTGGATGCCCAAGTTGCATCAGAATATCCTTCCAAAACTGGAGGATCTCCACGATAATACAAACCATAATCCTTGGTTCCCTTTAAGTACCTATTTGCATGGGATACCTAAATTATAGCCCTACCATTATTATCCTACATTATAGCCTAAATTATTGTAAATGATTGATTGTATAAATATGGTATATGATGTAATAAGAAAGGTAAGGAATTATATTCTTACATGGTATCAGTGTTTTTCCTTCTTCACGCTTTCGCATTCTTCTTCCTCTAATCATCTTCTTCCATTGCTGTATCATTGTATCAGTGTTTGTAACAGCAATTACTGTATCCGTGAACCATGAGCGCATCAAAATCCTCACACTCCTTCCACCCGGCTCTTGCCGTTTCAAACATCAAGACCCATGTTCCGATCACACTTGAAATGGAGAACATTCAATATGCGAATTGGGCTGAATTATTTAAAGTTCATTGTCGGTCTCATCGCGTTCTTCACCATATTATCAAACCCAAAAACCCAGACGGGACAGATAAAGAACCCGATGATGACCACGATATGTGGGATACCCTTGATGCTGCTGTAGTTCAGTGGATTTATTCCACAATCTCCACGGACCTGCTCAACACCGTCATTGAAGCAGATGTATCGGCAATGACGTTATGGAACCGGCTTCGTGATTTGTTTCAAGACAATGAAAATTCCCGGGCCGTAGCTTTGGATCATGAATTTAACAACACCTATTTGCGGGATTTTCCATCAGTCTCCGCGTATTGCCAGCATCTCAAAACGCTGGCTGATCAACTCAAAAATGTGGGAGCCCCGGTATCGAACAACCGTTTGGTGTTACGAATGGTAGCCGGTCTCACCTCCGCGTATCAAGGAGTTGCTTCTGTCATTCGCCACAAGAAAGTTTTACCCCCGTTTTATGAGGTTCGATCGATGTTGGCATTGGAAGAGGCTAGCATGAAGGGAGTGACGGCTGGGGGTGATGAAGCTATGGTGGCCGCTGCTAAGGACACCAATGACTCCTCTGATTATGGTGCTCAACGTCCTGATTATGATGGCCATATCAAATTACCCAGAAACCGAAACAATAAAAGCCGCAACAATGGTCACGGTGGACGTATCAACAGTGGTGGTTATGGGCCCAGATCTGGTGGACGTGGTAACCGTGGTTACGGTGGTGGTAACGGTGGCTCGAGGGGTGGTCACGCTGGCGGACATGGATCACAACACCAGTGGCAGCAATGGTGGTCTTTGATGCAACGTTTCCCATGGGCTATGCCTCCTTGCCCATACCCAACTCAACCTTGGGGAAGACAACATGGGCTAGGACAATCTGGAATATTAGGCCCAAAACCTCAGCAACAGCAGGCCCATGTAGCAGATTCACAGTGGACTCCAACTGCTATTGAGTCCGCCATGCACACCATGACTCTTTCTCCACCTGATTCTAACTGGTATATGGACACTGGGGCGACGTCTCATATGACATCCACACAAGGTAATCTCTCGTCTTATTTTAATATGAGCAAAAATAATGGCATTACTGTTGGTAGTGGTCAATCAATTCCAATTCGTGGTTATGGTCATACTTATTTATCTTCGCCCAACCCACCTTTATCTCTCCACAATGTCTTACATGCTCCAAATCTAATCAAAAATTTAGTGTCGGTGAAGAAATTTACTACTGATAATAATGTGTCTGTGGTGTTTGATCCTTTTGGCTTTTCTGTGCTTGATTTACAGACCGGGAGGCGGCTAATGAGATGTGATAGTACGAGTGACCTCTACCCCATTACTTCCACCAGTCAAAATTCAGTCTCTTCTCAAACTGCTTGTCTCGCATCGACTCTTTGGCATAACCGTTTGGGTCACCCAGGAGCCTCTATTTTACAAACTCTTCGGCATAATAAATTTATTGAATGTACTAGTACCTCTAGGTCTAATACGTGTCAATCTTGTATTCTTGGAAAGCACATTAAGTTGCCTTTTGTTTCATCTACTTCTACTACTTTTATGCCTTTTGATGTTATTCATAGTGACCTTTGGACATCTCCTATCTTGAGTTCATCGGGACACCGATATTATGTACTGTTTTTGGATGATTATTCAAAATATCTATGGACTTTTCCCATTGCTAATAAATCACAAGTGTTTTCAATTTTCTCATCACTAAAAACTCAAATTCATACCCAATTTGAACGACATATTAAATCCATACAATGTGATAATGGGCGGGAGTTTGACAATACTTCCTTTAAGCTATTTTGTGAGTCTAACGGCATTTCATTTCGCCTATCATGTCCTCATACTTCATCCCAAAATGGAAAAGCCGAAAGGAAAATTAGATCAATAAATAATATCATGCGAACTCTCCTTATTCATGCTTCCATGCCCCCATCTTTTTGGCATCATGCTCTACATATGGCAACATACCTTCTAAATATTCTTCCAAGTAAATTATTAGCCAATGAGTCTCCTCTAAAAATCCTCTACCAACGAGATCCTTCATATTCTCACATTCGCACTTTCGGTTGCTTGTGTTATCCTCTTTATCCGTCTACTACAATAAACAAATTACAAGCCCGATCTACTCCGTGTGTTTTTTTGGGGTATCCACCTAATCATCGTGGTTATAAGTGTTTTGATTTTTCTAAAAATAAGATAATTGTATGTCGACATGTTCAATTTGATGAACACGTTTTTCCATTTGCTAAAATAAATACACACCGACAATACAATTATAATTTCTTGGATGAGGGTATGTCACCATATATGCTTCATGAACTCCAAACGCATGCCTCCCAGCAGTGTCCAGCACAGAATGTCATCCCAACATGTGCGGCCCAATATACCACGGCCCAATCTCCATTGCTCCCTTCTCCCAACTCTCTGCCTCCTTTACACCCATTCCCTACAGCAACTCAGGCCCACAATCCACCTAGCCCACATACTGATTCTTTAGACACATCAAATCCCACACCACAGCCCACGTCCATTAGGGTACAACGTCCCATAACAAGAAGTCAACATGGTATTTATAAGCCCAATCCTAAATACAGCATCAATCAAGCTCATCATACCACGGTTACAAGATCACCTATCCCACGTAACCCTTTGGATGCCCTTCGTGACCCGAATTGGAAATTGGCTATGCTAGATGAATTTAATGCTCTTATTAAAAATGAGACATGGGAATTAGTACCGCGTCCACCCGATGTAAATATTATTCGTTCTATGTGGATTTTTACTCATAAAGAAAAGTCTGACGGTTCTTTTGAGAGGCATAAAGCCCGCCTTGTAGGTAATGGTAAAACTCAACAGGTTGGTATCGATTGTGGAGAAACTTTTAGTCCGGTGGTCAAACCAGCAACGATCCGCACTGTTCTCAGTCTTGCTTTGTCGAAAACATGGCAAATTCATCAACTGGACGTCAAAAATGCCTTCTTACATAGGGACCTAAAGGAGACAGTCTATATGCATCAACTAATGGGGTTTCGTGACAAGGTGTATCCCGATTATGTCTGTTTACTGAAGAAATCTCTGTACGGCCTTAAGCAAGCACCTCGTGCATGGTACAAAAGATTTGCTGATTTTGTGTCTGCTATTGGGTTCACTAACAGTAAATCAGATAATTCCTTGTTTGTTTATCGGAAAGGATCTGATATGGCCTACTTATTATTGTATGTTGATGACATTATATTGACAGCTTCATCTGATGATCTCCGTCGATCTATAATGGATCAACTAGGTGCTGAGTTTGCAATGAAGGATTTGGGTTTCTTGAATTATTTTCTAGGCATTCGTGTAACTAAACACAAAGGCGGGTTGTTTCTATCACAGCGCAAATATGCTAAGGAAATAATTGAACGTGCGGGTATGGGTTCGTGTAAGCCGAGTACGACTCCAGTCGACACTAAGTCGAAGGTGAGTGCTACAATGGGGGGTGCATTTGCGGATCCTACAATGTATCGCCGTCTTGCTGGTGCCCTACAATATCTCACTTTTACTAGACCGGATATCTCGTATGCAGTTCAACAAATTTGCCTACACATGCATAGCCCACGAGACGTACATATACATGCTCTCAAACGTATCATACGGTATATTCAAGGTACTCTCCATCTTGGCTTACACCTTTATCCTTCCTCGATTACAAATATTGTCTCTTATACTGATGCGGATTGGGGAGGGTGTCCTGATACAAGACGATCCACATCGGGATACTGTGTTTATTTGGGTGACAATCTGATCTCGTGGTCGTCCAAACGTCAACCTACCTTATCACGATCCAGTGCCGAGGCCGAGTACAGAGGGGTGGCTAATGTTGTTTCAGAAACTTGTTGGATTCGGAATCTGCTCCTTGAACTACATTGTCCTGTTCCACGAGCTACTATGGTGTATTGCGACAATATAAGTGCCATCTATCTTTCTGGGAATCCCGTTCAACACCAACGCACAAAACACATTGAAATGGATATTCACTTTGTCAGAGAAAAAGTTGCACGAGGAGAAGTACGAGTTCGACATGTGCCTTCGCGTTATCAGATTGCAGATATTTTTACTAAAGGGTTGCCTCTTATTTTATTTGCGGACTTCAGGAACAGTCTCAATGTTCGTGATCCTCCCGTTTCGACTGCGGGGGTGTGATAGACCATGAAATAATTGTAAATATATTGTATTAGCTAAATATAGCATGGGATACCTAAATTATAGCCCTACCATTATTATCCTACATTATAGCCTAAATTATTGTAAATGATTGATTGTATAAATATGGTATATGATGTAATAAGAAAGGTAAGGAATTATATTCTTACACTTACATCTTTCCATGTTTGTGGTAATTTATCAATAATACTAGAAAAAACAAAGAGTTCATCCATATTTATGTCATGTCTTTTAAGATTATCATACATCCTTTGTATTTCATGAAATTGTTCTATAATTGGGCGATTGTCATCAAACTTAAAACTTATTGAAATTACTTACGAGAAACTTTTTGCTTGAAGCATCTTCGGCCATGTATTTAGTTTCAAGTAAGAACCACATTTCTTGAGCGGATTCAAGATTTTGGTAGACAACGAAGAGAGTGTCATTCATACCATTGAGGATGTGCCCCCTGCAGATGAAGTCGTCATTATCCCATTTACTTCTAGCACAGATATCCTCCGAAGTCTCATCTTCCTTTTCACTAGGCCTAGGTGTACTTATCACATAAACAACTTTTAAAGAATTTAAGAGAAAAAGCATTTTCTTTTGACATCTCCTAAACTCATTGCCTACAAACTTGTCAAGTTTGACAAAGTTGGTAGTCAATTCCTTAAGACTTGCCATTTTGTAATTCAAAGAAAATGATGTTTTAGATTGTTATAAAATGTTACTATAATTTATTAAATAAATAATAAAATAAAGTTACAAGTTGGTAGTAGAAAACAACTTACATATGAAAATAAAGAACTATGCTTATGTACACCACCAAGAACTCTAAGATACCGATCTTCAAACCTGAACAAAGTAACAAGAAGATTTTGTATTGAACTTGATATTAATTCTAAGCGAGATGCTCTATTCTAAAACATCATTTCCCCCCTACTACCATGCTTGGAAATATAAACCGGAAATATGTTCTGAGATACAAAGAATTACACTAAATTCCTACCACAAGGAATTTAAAACGATGTAAGAGAAACATAAATGGAAGAAGAAACGGAAAATTGCAATCGACGATTGCAAGTTCTCTATGTAAAGTACAAGAGAAGAAAAGAAATTCGGAAATTGCATGTAGTGAATAACCACACAAGCCTTCTATATTTATAGTAAGCTTACACCATTTCACGAAGTAATATGTTACTTCATGAAACACAACATTGATTCACGAACCAATGTCGTCTTTCAGTAAATTCATCCCAATATGTCTGGTTAAAATAACCATATTTAACCGTTGGTAGTTATATTATAACTAATAAAACGGATAAATTAACTTCGCAAAGAAAAACCTGCGAAAAACTGCGACACTCGCGGGCAGCAAGTTAGGTCGCGAGCCGCAACCTGCTGCTTTCACAAAACAGTAGTTTTTCTTCATATTTTCGCGATACGCGAGTTATTTTTGCAATCCGCGAATACTACTTTTGCTTAAAACAGAAACTTTGCAACCTTGGGATATTTTTCAATTAATTTATTTAAATTAATTATTTGATTTAAATAATTATAATTTATACGCTCTAAATGACAACAATAGGCTTATATATATGTACGTAACTATGACTAGATAGATGTAATAAAGATTTTTTTGATAATCAAAAAGATATTTTCTTTTATTAAGATTCTTTTATGAGACGGTCTCACCGTGAGACATGCCTCATACTTAGGTTATAAATAGCCCAAGATGATGTAGTTCATGTACTCATAATGCTTCAAGCATCATATCAAGTTATCAACCAAGAACCATACTAAATTCATGTAAAATGTTATTCTTCTTGTCAAGAATCAAAAAAAGTAAAATGGTTCATTAAGTTATGTGGTTTTCTTATTTATGTAAGGTGCTAAGGTTGCAGAAAAAATTTTCAATCAACGGTTATTGAAAACAAACTCTTCGATATTACAATGGTAAGCCACTTGGCATTAGGGTAATGGCACGCTAATATTGTAAATTATTCCCTCAAATTTGCAATCCCATAAAGGGCTTTCATTTAGTACATTAACTCACATTAATGTCAATTATTCCCTCATATAAATTGAAAGACAAAATCAACCACAATCATTCATTACAGATAGTCAAGGATCTTATGTAAGAAAACAGATCAAAACATTAGAAACTAACTAGTTGATACTGAATCACCTAAGATAACAATCTAGCTACTTAAACAGATTTCCTCTGCTAGGTAGTTTGTCAGATACATGCTAAGATATGCACTTGGGGACAAAGTAATTGTCTATTAACTAAAAGCAAGTTTCAATTTAGAAAAAAATCTTCCCAACATATTCAAAATAGATTCATGAGAAGCACAACCAGTTTGTAGCTTCTATGGAATAGAAGTGACATATTTTCCTTTTAGCCTTTTGCATTGAAAAGTTTATCGTGAGCTTAATAAACTATAGCAGCTAACTTATGGAAAAGCAAACTGAAGTACAGGACTTGCATGGAAGGAGATACCAGCCTACCTAAGCTGTAGCCCAAAGAGATTCCACTAACACTAAACTAAAGAAAATAAAAAACATTCTGCACCAATTCTCCTCTTCAACAAGCCAACAACATTTCGCTCATCCAACCGATTCCATCTTTTGGAATTAAGGCCTTGGTATTATTGTATACACCATTTCATCTATAAAACAAAGTTTAAAGAAACTAATACCAAATTTTCAATTGTCAAAATCTAGAAAACTAGATTCAACATGTAATTAAACTTTTGGGGTAGTTTTTTTATTACTCATCAGAAAGTAGAGGGATCCAATCCTCATTGCAAAGTGCACCCTCTTCCCCAAGGTTTCAAATAACCAAAACAATGACAAATTTGATTGTGCATTCATGTGTGACTTTCGGGATGGAATCCTATGAGTGTGTTAATAGGTGTATTAAAGTTGATGATTTTATGTGCGTTTTGATTGATGATAAAGTTTAAGTATGGTTTAATTATATTAGATTACTTGTGTGTTGATAAGTACTTAAACAAATAATTTATGATGGGTTAATGAATAGAGTTAATGAGGAGTTCGGAAAATCAAGAATCAAGTGTTGCACGAGGTGCCTTGAACGAGCACCTAGAGAAGGAATATTGCCTTGTTCAAGCATGCAAAACAATAGCTAACAAAATCTACCAGATGCGGAGTGCTCGAACGAGCACCGTGTGGCTTGAACGAGCATGTTGCAGCCTGAAGTCAGTAGGTTCAGCAGCTAAGCCTCTCGAATGAGCAGCATCAAGCTCGAACGAGTGGTTGGTCAGGGGGCATAGGATGCTTCTTTTTGTTCAATTCTCATACCTTGGAGCTGTTACAAATCATTAATTCATAGCATTTAGTCTGAATGTTAATTAAGTGTAATTTAGCTCTATAAATAGTGAGCTCATTTGCTTATCTAAAAACATCAAACACAACCCCAAGCCTAAACACATAGCCTTTGTATTCTCTTACATCATTTGTAGAACTTCATTGTAAGCGTTGTATTTCTCAATTGTGATAATATAAACAAGTCATTACACACCACGGAGGACGTATCCATCATTGGATGAACTTCCTTAAATCTTTGTGCCCTTTTTGCAATTTTATTTTTCTATCAAACGTTTGTTAATTCAATGAAATCGTTATTATTCATCAAATTACTTCGTATCATTTTAATCTAAGCTCCGTTTTCAATTGAAATCAGAGCCAATTCGTTATTACGGTGATTAAGAAGTAGTTGTTGGTGAAACATGTCCACAATAAAGCTTGACATAGAGAATTTTGATAGGAGTGTGAACTTTAGCTTATGGCAAGTCAAAATGAAAGCCATTTTTGATTCCAAAATGGTGTGCTAAAGGCCATTGATAGTGTAGACAAAATGCCGGAAATAATGACCGCGACAAGATGGGAAGAGATTGACACAAAGACACTATCGGCAATCTAATTATGTCTTTCAAGTGAAGTGCTAATAGAGGTTTAAAGAAACCACAACCAAGGGGATATGGGAGAAATTAAAATCACTCTAGATGGCCAAGAGTGTCACATATAGGCTACTTTTAAAGATTAGACTCTACAATCTACGCTTGGAGGAACCTAAACCTTTAAAACCATACTTAGACGAGTTATATTCCATTGTTATGGATTTGCAAAACATAGATTTCAAGCTTGATGATGAAGACTTGGCTATTTACCTTTTATGTTCTTTACCTCCATCTTACAAGAATTTTAGAGAAAATCTACTTTATGGTAGAGAAAACTTGAGTAGTGACGATGTGAAAAATTCCTTGACTCAAAGGGATCTCATTGATAAACAATTGTCACAAAAATCACAGGGTGGCTCGGGTGATGGATTATTTGTGAGAGGGATGACTTTTGAGAAAGGTTCCACTAGTGGGGGTGGAAACAAGGGTAAAGGGAGGTCCACAGGGGCCTAACAAAAAATAAGACTTGCAACTATTATAAGCTTAAAGGCCACATCAAGAAGGATTGTTGAAAATGGAAAAAGAAAAATGCTAGTGATGATGGGGCTAGGGACGCAACTAGTAAAGTCAATGCTAATTACGTGAATGATAGTGATGATGGTGGTGTTTCAGTTGCCACAAATGGATACAAAGATAGTGATGAATGGATTCTTGACTTGGGGTGCACATTCCACATGACTCCCAACAAAACTTTGTTCCAAACATATGAAAGTGTTGATGGGGGAAATGTGACCATGGGAAACAATACTACTTGTAAGGTAGTTAGAGTTGGGAGTGTGAAAATGAGAATGTTTGATGGAATGGTGAGAACCTTGACGGATGTGAAATATCATCCGGGGTTGAAAAAGAATCTCATATCTTTGGGTACTCTTGATAAGATCGGGTGTAGGATCACTTCTGAAGGTGGAGTTATGAAGATTGCTAGAGGGTCACTTGTGGTATGAAGGGGAAGATGAATGGGGGTTTGTACACTCTTGAAGGTTCAACTATCTCCGGCTCGGGGAACGTTTCCACAAACACAATGTTCAATCTTAAAACAAAGCTTTAGCACTTGAGACTCGGTCACATGGGAAAAAGAGGTATGTATGAACTTTCTAAACAAGGTTTATTTGATGGTAAAAAGTTCGGGAACTTTGGGTTTTGCGAACAATGTGTTTATGGGAAACACAAGAGGGTTAGTCTAAAACCCGCCATACACAACACTAAGGAAATCCTTGACTATATTCATTCCGATTTGTGGGGGCCTTCAAGAAAGCCCCATCTTAGTGGTTGTAATTACTTGTTAACTTCCATAGATGACTTCTCAAGAAAAGTTTGGTGTTACTTCATTAAACATATAAATGAGTATTTGATGCTTTCTTGAAATGGAAGAAAATGATTGAGAAAAAGACTGGTAGGAGCATCAAGACCATTAGAACCGATAATGGTCTTGAATTTGTTAATAATAAATTTCTTCAATATTATGTTAATGAAGGTATTGTGAGATATAGAACTTGTGCAAGGCTCGGTGTATGCTAAACCAAGCCAAATTGGGGAAGCAATTTTGGGCCGAAGCAGTTGCTACGGCATGCTACTTGATCAATCGCTCACCTCATACCGCCTTGAAATTCAAATCACCACAAGAAGTGTGGTACAACATTCCGGTAAATTATTCTAGTCTTAGAGTCATTGGTTGTCCGGCTTATATTCATGTAAATGATGGAAAGTTAGAACCTAGGGTCTAGAAAATGCATTTTTGTGGGATATGGAGTGGGTGTAAAGGGGTATAAGTATGGTGTGATGAGTCAAAAAGAATAATTACTTCTAAAGATGTTGTATTTAATGAAATAGCTTGCTAGTCTCTAGTATAGAAAAGCTCATTAATAATGTTGTACATGATCTTATTGATGCACAAGAGGAGGTTCAACCTCACAATATTGATGAAGATGAAAATGATGATGATGTTCAACAAAGGTCTCCTCCTTTGCCGACAACAAGGCAAAAGCGGAAGATCGTGGCTCCAAGGAGGTATATTGAAGAGTGTGATTATGTTGCATATTCTCTCAACATTGCTAGCGAAGTCGAAGGGTTGCATGAACCAAATACGTACAAGGAGGCTATGGCCTCAAATGACTCAAGCAAATGGTTGATAGTCATGAAGCAAGAGATGGAATCACTTGCAAAGAAAAAAACTTGGGATATCGTTGAAGCACCAAAGAAAAAGAAGATTGTTGGGTGCAAGTGTATATTCAAGAGGAAGAAGGGTCCTTCTAGCGGTGTTCCTCACATCTACAAAGCGACGGTAGTAGCAAAGGGATACTCATAAATTGAGGGTGTCAATTTTCATGAGGTATTTTAACCGGTCATTAAGCACTCTTCTATAAAGGCGATATTAGCTTTGGTGGCGATGGAGGACTTGGAGTTGCATCAATTTGATATGAAATCGGCGTTTCTTCACGGTGAGCTTGAAGAAGAAATATTTATGAAGCAACCGGAAGGTTTTGAGGTCGCCGGTAAGAAAGGTCATGTGTTTAGATTGAAAAGATCGTTGTATGGGTTGAAGCAATCACCAAGGGAATGGTACAAGAGGTTCGATTCTTTCATGATTTCACATGATTTTATTAGAAGTTCTTATGGTAGTTGTGTTTATCTTAAGAAACTTGAAAATGGTTCTTTGTTATATTTGCTCCTATATGTTGACGATATGCTAGTAGCATGTAATTCTTTGTTTGAGATGGAGAACATGAAGGAGTTGCTTTCAAGTGAGTTTGATATGAAGGATCTTGGTGAAGCCAAGAAGATTCTTGGGATGGAGATTTTGAGAGACCGGGCTAAGAGTGTCTTATACCTTAGCCAAAGGAAGTATATTGAGAATTTTGTGCAACGCTTCTCTGTGGATGATGCTAAAGGTGTATCTACTCCTCTTGCCTCTCCTTTCAAATTGTCCAAGAGGTTGTGTCCATAAACAAAGGTGGAAGAAGAGCAAATGGTAAGAATTTTGTACACTAGTGTCGTTGGTAGTGTGATGTATGCCATGGTATGTTCTAGGCCCGATATAGCTTATGCGGCAAGTTTGGTAAGTAGATACATGTCTAATCCGGGGAAGGGACATTGGGAAGCACTAAAGTGGTTATTGAGATATTTAAAACGTACTTCTAATGTTTGTTCATGTATGGGAAGGATTCAAGCAAGCTAACTGGGTTTTGTGACTCGGATTATAGAGGTGATCATGATGCTAGAAAATCCACAAGTAGATTTGTGTTCACATTGGGTGGTTCGCGATAAGTTGGCAATCATCGTTACTAGATGTGGTTGCTCTTCCAACAACCGAAGCGGAGTACATAGTCATTGCCGAGTCATTCAAAGAAGCAAAGTGAATCAAAGGTCTAGTTGGTGAGATGTGCAACAAGGTGTGTTCAGTAAGTGTGCATTGTGATAGTCAAAGTGCAATTCATTTGGCTAAAAATCAAAATACATTTCATTGAAGGTCCAAACACATTGATATCAAATATAACTTCATCCAGGATGAAGTTGAGCACAAAAGGGTGAGTTTGAAGAAGATTGATACAAAAGATAACCCAGCCGACATGATGACAAAGCCATTGCCTACAACCAAGTTTGATTTGTGTGTTGACTTGGCTGGTCTAGCTCCTTGCTTGAATTGATGCCCTTTTGGGGCATATGAGGTGTGTATGTTGTTTTATACTTGTTTATAAATAAGTCCCTACACCATGGAGGACGTAGCCATCATTGGGTTAACCCCCTTAAATTTTTGTACCCTTTTTGCAATTTTATTTTTCTGTCAAACCTCTCTTAGTTCATTGAAATCGTTATCGTTCATCAAAGTACTTCGTATCGTTTCAATCTAAGCTCCATTTTAACCAGTGATTAGCAAGTGTCCAATCTTTCATATCCTAATCTCAATCAGCAAATAGTTTTGAAGAACAACCATCAATAGAATTAGTAAAAGCGTATTATTATTCATCGCCACTCGTTTTATTTTATCGCCATCCCCCTATCGATCTGAATGAGTGTTTTTTTTAAAAAAAAAGGAGGAGTCGCACAAAACGTGCGAGTGAACCACGAAGGAGTCGCACAAAACGTGCGATTGGACCACGGAGGAGTTGCACAAAACGTGCAACTCCTCTGTGGTCCACTCGCACGTTTTGTGCAACTCCTTTTTTTTATTATTTTTTTTGATTATTTACATTATTATTATGTAAATTATATAAATAACTTTTTATTTATTTAGTAACTTATATTATTATTATTTAATATACGTTGTAGTAAATTATTTATATTATTATTATTTTTTAATTTATTATTATTATTATTATTATTATTATTATTATTATTATTATTATTATTATTATTATTATTATTATTATTATTATTTTTAGTATTATTATTATTGTTATTATTATTATTATTATTATTATTATTATTATTATTATTATTATTATTATTATTATTATTATTATAATTATTATTATTATTATTATTATTATTATTATTATTATTATTATTATTATTATTATTATTATTATTATTATTATTAATTTAAATAATTTATAATTTACATGATTAATATAATTATTATTTTCTTATTATTAATTTAAATAATTTATAATTATATATTATTATTATTATTTTCTTATTATTTAATATTAATTTTTTTATTATTATTACAATTATTTTATTTTATATTTTGTAGTTTTATTATTTTAATATTAATAGTTGAAGTAAATTATATTTTTTATTTAATATTAATTTGTATTATTATTATCTTAATATTAGTCATTAAAGTAAATTATAATTTTTATTTATTATTGAATATTTTTATTATTAATGTTTGTATGTATAATTTTTTAATAACCTAATCTATGTTTTATTTCATATTTTAAATTTGCAGGACTTTGAAAACTTAGGAGACAATGTAGATTACTCTAGTAGATTTATACGGATAGGGAATTTGGTTCCATAGATGAATTACATAGTTGGGCCGATGAGATAGCAAAAACAATTGGTTTTTAATTTACACGTGCTTCTTATAAACAAAAAGAAGGACGTTCAAGAGTTAGTTTGTATTTAAGATGTCACCGCTATGGTAATATTAGGGGTGATTTGCTTAACCTAGATAATGTTGTCCGACCTGGTTCTAAAAGTGGAACATGTCGGTGTAAATTTATGATTGTAGCAAGTAGTCGTAAACCAGGAGAAAGACCTTGGACGGTGAGGGTGTGTGCTGGGGAAAAAGGTAGACATAACCACCGATTTTTAGTGTACTGAGATCGTTATGTAAGGGCAAATAGGTTGAATGTAGATAATCGACAACACATACGACAGCTTAGTGCAACCGGCATGCAACCTGCCTTTATCATGACTTCAATTAGTGAAAAATATACAATGTTAGACAGTCGATTAGAAGAGAAAAGATGGAGGGTAGAACTTCCCTTCAACACTGTCTTTATATGGCCACGGAGCATAATTACGTGGTTTGGACAAACTTGGATAGTGAAGGGGATTTGAGCAGATTATTAGTTACAAATCCTACCTCAATCCAAATGATACGTACGTGGCCATATGTTGTGTTGATAGATACAATGTACAAAACAAACAAACAAAAGTGGCCACTGTGTGAAGTAATCGGAATGACATCAACCAATTACAACTTCTTGGTTGCATTCTGTTTGATGCGAGATGAGGCGGCTGTGTCTTATTCGTGGGTGTTACAGGGATTAAGAGATATTTTTGGCACAACTCAGACTCCTAGTGTCATTGTCACTAATCGAGATGAGGGTTTATCTGCAGGAATTCGTGACGTCTTCCCAGGTAAAAAGGTTTTGTTGACTAATTATTGTTGTTCTCTTTATTGAATATGTATTAATTACATTCAATGTTGTGTTCAATGTAGATGTGCGACATTTGTTATACATATGGCATATTGCCAACCACGTTGAGAACATGGTAAACTAGTTGTATGGGGGGAAAAGAAATCAACAAGGGCAGGTATTCAGGTAAAGTAGATGGAACCCCTTGGTTGAAAGTTTTACACTCGATGAATTTGAAGAGAGATGGAAATTGATTGTGACTACCTGGTCGGTTAGGAATAGAAACGTCGTTCGATACTTGGCTGGAACATGGATTCCACTTAAAGAGAAATTTGTGCGTGCATGGACGAATGACTGTTTACACATGGGTAACCAGACTACCAGCAGAGTTGAAAGCCAACACTCATCTTTCAAGTATTATCTTGGTAGCGGTAATAGCTCATTTGATACCCTGTTTAAAAGGGCACACTCACAGATAACATACCAGCAAGCCAGGATCCGACAAGCGCTACAGGAATCCATGAATTCTGTTTCAAGGTCGTTGAGACATCATTTTTTTAGACCTTTATATCGCCATGTATCTATTTTTTCCTTGGAGCAGTTGCGGCTTGAGCATAACCGTATGTTAGATTTGGGTGATTATGTACTTAAAAAATGCGGTTGTGTACTTCAACGCACCCATGGATTACCGTGTGCTTGTTATTTATATCTATCGATTGGTTCACAAGGTGCTTTGTATTTGGATGACATTCATCCATTCTGGAGTACTTTGACGTACACAGAGGTAGGAGATGACACCAAAGAAGGAGTATGGCACGCAAACGCCGATGAGAAAGAGTACTTTCAATCGTTGGTCGATGAAGTCTTAAAAGCTGATCCGGCTGTTGTACGACGCTTGTCTCAAGTACTTGAACATGAATTACACCCTGATGGAGCCGATATACCTGAGCCTTACGCAAATCCACCTAGAAAGGGAAGACCAACCACAAGCAAAACCCTTAGAAGAATTAAAAGCACATTTGAATATAGTAGATCATCTTCTCGTGGTCGAGGGTCTAGATCTTCATCCTGCGGGAGATCCAGTGGTAGATCTAGTGGTCGGGAAACAAAATCTTCAGTTGGAATTAAGTTTAGTTTCAACTTATCCGGTACATGACTTTCCTTACCGTTATTTAAATTAGTTTGTTACAGCTTAATCTTACTAACCTTATTTTCAATAATTGCAGATGATCCAGTAGGTCGTGCTTTTTCACTATTTCCATGGCCCAATCACATCCCGCACATTCTCCCTCCTTACTTGTTTGATTGGATTAATGTTATAGGTGATGGTAACTGTGGTTTTAGAGCTATTTCCGTCATAGAGTTGGGAAGGGATGAAGCATAGCCTCTTTTAAGACGTGCAATGTGCATGGAAATGCAAATGAACAGAGACCAATACGTAAGTGTGTATCTATCGGAGGAGGCGTTAGACAATGCTATATTCAGAATTGGTTCACACAGCAATGGACCTGCTCCTTATATTCACTAGATGGAAGCACCGATGGCATTGTACTCTGCAGCAACATTTCTTAACATTGGCATTGCTTATTATGGTTCTGCTGACGGTAATAAAGTTATACACATATGTTAGGTGAATAGAAATCATTTTGTTCAACTATTAATGAACGAAGATTCATCTGCACTACCACCAGTCCAGCAATCATGGAGAGAAGCAGTTGACAATTCTTTCAGACATATATAAATACATTTTAGTAGCAGGATTTTTCTTTGTAATAGAATATGCGGGCAATAACCACCACAACGTAATAGCACCGCTGAAGATGTTGTAAATTTAGATAGTCCATAGTGTAACACATTGTGTAAATCATTATTTAGTTTAACTGCACATGTAGATAGGATTCAATTTGTAAATAGTCCATACTGATACTATTGTGTACATCATTATTTAGTTTAACTACACATGTAGATGGAATTCAATACGTGGATGGAATTCAATATGTATAGAATTGATGTAAATTAATAAAAGCATTTATGTAATTTAATTTATCTATAATGTAAAAAACATTGATGTAAATAAATATTAGCATTGATGTAAATTAGTTTTCAATTACAAAAACCAACAGTCTATGAAGGGCCATGCCCCTTAAAAGCTTGTCATTCGGAAAATAAATCTCTAATATCAGAAACGTATACATCTAAAGCATGTCTTTCCCAGGGGGTCATTTCCGCAACAGGGGGCAGTCTCACCAATGAAGCGACTCAACTCGGCCATTCATTTAGAAACTGTAAAAAAAAGAAGAAAAAGGGTGTGAATAAGATATTAAACAGCATCTAAATAACACAAACACATAATAGAAAAAAGATAAATTAAAAAAATTAACATATTCGCTGGACCAAAACCTGCACTCGGTCCTTCGCCGGGGAGGACGTATGGGTGGGAGGACACTCTAAACTAGTCAACGTAACTAGGATCAGCCTCTGATGCAACAGATGCCCGACGAAGTGCTTGATCACCAAGGCGGCCACAATAGTGGAACCTACTTCATGCCTTCGTGTAAATAGGCGGAGAAGCAAAGGTCACAGAATAAGTACCATGCGCCGGTTGTATAGCCTGGGTTGGTCTGATAGGAGGGGGGGAATACCCTGCACAAAGCCGACCTGTCGCACTGTCCTCCCGGCAAATACACCTCGACGATATCAAAGCACAGTCAATATGCTGGTGCATAATGTAAGGCAGTCGGCCGAGGGGGAGTGGCAGGTTGAACATCATAAAGCGCATCAGACATATCCCACAGTCCGATGATCGCCTCCAACGACTTCTTTCTACTACGGCACTCCAAAACCAGAGGCGTACGCTCAGAGCCGTCAAAAATAACTTTAGCTGCGTGCCCACCATAGCCGGGTATCAGGCGCATATCTGTGGGCCCCTCGGGCTGGGTGATGTGACCAACCAGTCCGTTCCAGCGGACTGTGAGCGCCTGCTCTCCCGTGGCGGCTCATCATCAACGTGACTACGTCCGGCATGCTCAGATGCGCCTGCAGAACTACGGGCGGCACGTGTGAATTTACCGTCGACCCCGCGGACAATAGTCCAATCCATTGGGCGACCAACAGCTCCTTGGTACTCAACATCATCTTCACTAGAAACCCCCCAACTACTCTAGACGCTAGCCTGGTCATCAAACCCAGTGCACACATGGTGCAGCGTACTCGACCGTTGGGCCTCACTGTGTCTAGCAGCCTCTTCCTGCCTAGCCCTCCTAGTAGAACCCGTTACCCCCCTCTCATGAGGGTCCCCTCTGAGTAGGGTAGGCCTAGAACTTTTCCCGCTTAACAAGTGTCTAAGAAAACCCTTTCCTTTGCCTTGACTACCAGCCATTTACTACAATTTTTATAATTTAATTAACTATTAATAATAAATAAAAATAATCAAACGTTACGTTAAATTAACCACATGAACAAAAGACAATAATTAATTAACATATTAAACTACTCATTATCAACAAATATAATTTAACAACAACAATATTTAACTAATCATTATCAACAAATATAATTTCATAAAATATTAATTATTATTATTATTATTGTAATTAATTTTCTAAATTAACAATAATCATAATAATAATAACAATAATAATAAAAATAACAATAATAGCAATCATAAAAATAATAACAAAAACAATAATAATGATCATAACACTAATA
Source organism: Amaranthus tricolor (assembly GCF_026212465.1). NCBI lineage: Eukaryota > Viridiplantae > Streptophyta > Magnoliopsida > Caryophyllales > Amaranthaceae > Amaranthus > Amaranthus tricolor. The sequence continues at coordinate 31,976,723 of NC_080048.1, read as the reverse complement.
ACAAAAATAATATTTAAAAATAATATTAAAGAAAAATTTACTAACAATAACAATAATAACAACAACATCACCAACAAAAATAATAAAAATAATATTTAAAGGAAAAAATAAAAGTTAATAATAATAATAATAATAATAATAATAATAATAATAATAATAATAATAATAATAATAATAATAATAATAATAATCACAATGATAATAATAATAATAATAATAATAATAATAATAATAATAATAATAATAATAATAATAATCACAATAATGAATTAAAAACAATAATAATAATAATAATAATAATAATAATAATAATAATAATAATAATAATAATAATAATAATAATAATATTAATAATAATAATAATATTAATAATAATATTAATAATAATAATAATATTAATAATAATAATAATAATAATAATAATAACAATAATAATAACAATAATAATAACAATAATAAAAATAATAATAATAATAATAATAATAATAATAATAATAATAATAATAATAATATTAACAATAATAATAATAATAATAATAATAATAATAATAATAATAATAATAACAATAATAATAATAATAATAATAATAATAATAATAAATAAATAATAATAATAATAATAATAATAATAATAATAATAATAATAATAATAATAATAATAATATTAAGTATATTATTTTTTTTTTTAAAAAATAATACATTGGCATCAACTAAGATTCCACATGTTCAATATAGCTACAAAACAAGGAATTTACATTGGCGTCAACTATATGTTCCATTAGTTGATAACCATATTTTCTCTGTCCCGTTGATTCATATGATGTCCAACCATCCCATTACCTAATGCCATTAATTGGCCCATTTAGGTGGGTTTTGAGATTGAATGTACGTACTATTATTTAGAAATTGTAAAGATGTCTTATAATTTTATCTAACAGTATATTTAAATGGAACTAAGTTCAATGGCAAACATGGTGGTTTCAACTTTATTCAGGCCGATCATCGTCAATCAAATACACCTTGAAATTTGTTTTCTTAAGGGCTCGCTTGGATTGAGAGTAAATATTTAAGGGGAGAAAAAGTCAAACTATTAAAACAAAGGAATAAAGATGCAAATGAAGTTATTAAAATAATTGTGCTAGAGGAAGAATAATAGTAAATTAAAAAAGATGAATAAAATAGATTTTGATTTCCCTCATTTGGAGGTAAAGAATTCTCTAATCTTCTCTTAGGGTAAATTTATACCCAAAAAAAGAGAGCTAATGGCTATTTTCTCTTTTTCGTTACCATCTAATTAATTATTCTACCTCTCTACAATCAAAAATTCTTTTAATGATTTATCTAATTTAACATTATTTTTCTAATTTGACTTTTATTTATCACGTAAATATTTACCCTCAATCCAAACGACCTAAAAAAACAAATACCCAAAATGCACAAGAAAAAAAAAATTGTGTAAAAGTAAATAAGAAATGTCCATACATTTGAATGATCAAAATTTTTAATGACTAAACAACAAAAATAAGTTTGAATAACAATATACAGTCAAATTATATCTCAATGCAAATATCAGTTCTCTGTTGAGATTCAATTCTCACCTAGGGTTCCCCACCCCTACCCTTAATTAAATAAACAGTTTGAATAACATTAATGTTTGTACCTGCTGAATCAAATTGACCTCATGCACAATTGTGTTTCTATTTTGTTTCTTTATGCAGTCAGGTAAAACTTTGTTAATACATCTCTAATGGTGGATTGATTTTTCCCACTCCGAATATTGATTTGAACACTCTTTCAATTATCAGAACAAATTTCTGTACTTTAAACAATAAAATCGATGTTTAAATTTTACGGTCGCTATTTACATTTTGAAAAAGTCCACTTAATCCGCACTAATATAAGTGTGGATTAATATTTACACTCTTCTCCATTTCACTTCTGTACTCTTACATTTTATCCCATTTCACTCCGCTCTACTCTACTTTACATTTATAGTCTTACACTTCACTCCGTTCTACTCTTACAAAATTTTAAAAATTAAAAAAAATTAAAATTAAAAATAAAAAAATAAAAAATTATTATTAAAATTTAAAAAATTAAATATTAAAAAATTAAAAGAATTATTTAAATTTTAATCAAAAATAAAAAAAAATAAAATTAATTGGAAAAAAACGTTTTGAAAAAAATAATTTAATTTAATTTTTTTAATTTTTAATTTTGATTTTAAATTTTAATTTTAGTTTTTTTTAATTTAACTTTTTTTATTTTTTAATTTTTCAATTTTTTAATTTTTAATTTTTTAATTTTAATTTTAATTTTTAATGTTTTACTTTTAATTTTTTAAAATTTTTAAATCTTTTAAGAATGAAGTGGGGTAGAGTGTAAGAGTATAAGAGTAGACTAGAGTTCGTAAAGTGCAAGAGTATAAGAGCGGAGTGAAAGTGAAAGTAAATGTTGGTCTATATAAATATTAGTGTAGATTAAGTTCATACTAGACTTTTTTTGGAGTATGTAATAAAGAGTAAAGAGAATGAAGAGAATATGAATAGGAGTATTAAAACTTAGTCCATACTATTTTAATGTACATCAAATCTACATAAAAGTTGTTCCTATAAAGACGATCTTTTCCAAGTTTTTGTTATATGATAATACATGATTTGCTAAATTAACCTCCTATTTATTTACTTCTAGCTATTTATCTCCAAATAAATTTAAACGTAAAAATATTATTTTCATATAATAAAGTTTCCATAAAGTTTAGTTAGAAAGGAAAGTGGTTTGTCACATTCCTAAAGTTCTCAACACTCCAAAATCAACTTAGTAATGTTTGACCATGTCAACATAATCTAGCTCACCAACCTGTTGGACTTGTTTGCTTCCTCTTTCGCTTTCACATCTCTCTTTTGATTTTACGTCATGCTTATCAAACCCTATTTACTTAATGTTTTTCATTTTTTTTTTCTATCAAACACACATTATATAAATCGTTAATTTTAATATTCTTATACACATTTACACGGGGCAGATTTAGAAAAAAAAATAAGTTATAATACTTGAAAGGATAGCTAATTTGTTGGAGCTTAAATCACAAACTTAATAGTTAAAAGATTAACTACTCAACCAACTCGGCCCCTACACTTTAGTATTTCTATAATTTGTTTTGCAAATTTAAGTGATGTCAATTGACTACCATAACACTCCGATCCTTTCCTCCGCCACTAGATTCACATGATTAATTAATTACATTTATATATTATTTATTAAAGAAAGAATATTACGATTTTGTTAATCTATAGTACGGTGTAGTACTAAGGCTTGACTAATGTAATTAATTCAATATTTAGCTATCTAACAAAAAAAGTAGTTGAAGTATGTAACAAGCTAGTTATGTACTTATGTTTTTGTTGTGAGAAACTTTTGGAATTAATAAACTTCAATTATAGCTTTAAGTTTTCATTCTTTGTAAATATATATATAGATAGTTGCTGTCTTTTTACTATAAATTTTCTAAATAAATTGCTATTCGAATTAGCAGATAATACACTTCACACAAGGTGTGTATCATCCTCCATTATTACATACTTCTTCCTATAAAACCTAGTAGTCATATTTATCATTTTTACACTTATTGGATTACATTTTAAGTTTTAGTATCTCTAATTGTGCATAATTAAAAAAATATAAAACGCTAATATTATAATCCTTACATTGAAACAAATTAAATAAGAATTTATTTGACTATTTTTTTACATATAAATTAATAATAAAATATAAATTAAAAATAATAAGTGAATAGTGACAAAAAATAAATGAGATTATTATGAAAAATAAAAGAAAACATAACGCAACTAAATGACCTCTCTTCTCCATTTACAAATATTTTGCAGTTTGCACCAAATGACAATTAGCATCGGTCCAAAGAAAAATATTATGTAGTTGATAAAATTAATTACCTAATTATGATTACTACAAAGCTAAAAGTTTGATAGTCCTCCAAAACTCAAGCAACTACTACTTGATAATATTATATTTTATTTGTTAGGTTATATTGCTATTTAGGATATTAAATGATATATTTAGGGTATACATATAAGATATATTTGTATTTAGGATATATAATATATTGTCATATTTATAATAGGATTTTGTAAGACAAGTAGTGTTTTTCTAAATTTTATATATATATATATATATATATATATATATATATATATATATATATATATATATATATATATATATATATATATATATAAGCTTAGCTTACATAAAATATAAAATAATATAAGATTTAAATTTTGATTAAATTGACTATTTTATAACATAAATAAAATGGATGAATTATATTCATGAGTGGATACTTCATCATACAATTTCATCACCAACAAAAGTTTCAAAAATATAAACAAATATGGTCAAGTGGTCACGAATGGACCAAGGCAGCGTTGTTCCCATTAGAATGAAAAGCTGAATTTCGAAGAAAAAACAAAAATAATAAGTTAATATCAACTTGATCATAAAATTACAAAAAATTCTCGACTTTATTCTCACACCAAACCCCATTTAGAAAGGAGGTGCATGGAACATAGAGTAATTAACTTAACTATTACACCTACTCTTCCACCTTGCATGGCCCATTACTACGTATAATTTATTTTATTTCATGGATTTCCAACAAAAATACTTGTATATATATATATATACATATCACTCTTTCTTTCTAAGCTCATAATTTACCTTAAAAAAAATTAACAGAATGAATGAAATGAAGGAAATATATTCGGCTCCTCTGACGCCTAGATCAGGCACGATCACCCCAAGGTCGGGCACCATGACACCACCAAACCCAAGACCAGTCCCAACAACCGCCCCATCGTCACAATACCACTCCCCATCACTCTCTCGGTCGCCATTACTTTCGTTTAACGAGAACGGTGAGCCTGTTAATGTTGTTAAGGGACCGACGTCCAAGACCCCAAAGGGGTCGAGGTCGAGGACACCGGTTCAGTTCATAAGCCCATTGGCTAGCCCACTTAGAAGGGCTATTACTCCTATAGCTAGCCCATTAAGGAGGGCTATAACTCCAATAGCTAGCCCGATTAGGAAAGCACTTAATATGACAAAGTTAGATCCTCAAGATGCATGGCTTCCAATTACGGAGTCTAGGAATGGGAATGCGTTTTATGCAGCTTTCCATACTCTTTGTTCTGGGATTGGGATTCAGGCTCTTGTTCTTCCTGTTGCTTTTACTATCTTGGGTTGGTAAGTTTTATAACTCTCTTACACATCTTTTAATTGCAAATACATTGTTTGATTTGAAACTTAATTAGGAGTAATTACTAATTATTAACTATTTTTAATATATCAATTTACAGTAATGGGTGTTTAGTATGAGAACATAAAATGTAATGAAAAGGGAAATGATAAAGAGGGGTAAGGGTAAGAGTATGGGGTTGTAGTTTTATGTTGTTTGGTATGAAAATTTAAGGGAAACAATTACTTGATTATAGAAGGGGAATTTATTACTTGACATAAATGAGTGGTAACAAAATAAGGGATTGGATTAACCTAATATCAACCAAACAAAAAATTTGAAATAATGATAATTAAATCTCTTACTTGGTATTAAAAAGTTCATACCAAACACTCCTAAAACTGTCTAAATTTACTTATCATGAAACTGATTTAGCTACGTAGAATTGTATGCACTTTTTCCTATAATTACCTCTTTTTTTATTATGTTTGCTATATTTTTTTTACTTAACCGATTAAAATACTTAGTTACATTATAATTTTTATAGTTAAGACTTATGATGATTAAACTTGGTGGTACAGGACCTGGGGAATCATTTGCCTAACATTGATCTTTGCATGGCAACTTTACACCCTTTATCTACTAGTTCAACTCCATGAATCAACTGAAACTGGACTTCGTTATAGTCGATATTTTTCTCTTTGTATGGCAGCATTCGGTACGTAATTCTTAAAAACTTCTTTTTAACTTTTAATTAAATGTTCAATTTTGGAAATATATCTTTCTAGAAATATGATCCCTTTTTTTGTCACTCTTATAATTTTTTAAAATATAATATAGAAAATTTAAAGACTAATACTTCCTCTGGTTTTAGAAGTTACTACTTTTTTTCACGCTATTTAATGCACAATATTACTAATATTTAATTTTTATATGATAAAAATTTTAAAAAATTAGTATTATGAAAATATGATCAAGATGATTCAAACAAGATTCTACTTATTATATCGTTTTACAATATGCATAGAAAAATATATACCGAATAAAATTAATTGATGAAAAGTAATTACTACAAAAACTGTAGCAACTATTAAAATTCAGTATATAACTACGTCCGATTAAAAAACCTAACTTATTAAATTACGATTACAGGTGAGAAAGCAGGGAAATTATTAGCAATGTTTCCATACATGTACTTATCAGCTGGCACGTGTACGCTTCTGATTAGTATAGCGGGATCCACGTGTAAAATCTTCTTCCAAATTGCATGTGGTCAAGAATGCACGGCCAAACACCTAACTTTGACGGAATGGTACTTAGTTTTCACTTGTGCTGCCGTGATATTATCTCAGTTGCCAAATATGAACTCCATTGCTGGTGTTTCATTGGTGGGCGCCGTCACCGCAGTCGCGTATATCACCATAATTTGGGTTATTTCTGTCGCTAAACATTCATTGCCCGCGGTGTCTTATGAACCTATTCGATATTCATCCGATGTTAAAAATGTGTTTAGTGTGCTTAATGCTCTTGGGATCATTGCCTTCGCTTTTAGAGGTCACAATCTCGTACTTGAAATTCAGGTACTATTTACTACTTTTGTTTATCGTTTTTTTTTTTCAAATGTATCATTTGCTTTAAGATTACTATTCATCACTCAATATTAATTAGTATTTTATTCTTGCTATATGCATCAAAACATAGTTAAAGGAAATTTTGTTTGATTCATCTCAACATAAAATTTATTAATATTTAATTTTTATAATTTTAATTATACACAATTATCGCTATTAAGTATAAATTACCTAAGGATACTTTTCTAAAGGGTCTGAATTCGAGTGGATACTCGACCTGAATTCTAAGGTTCGAGTCTAAGTCTAATTTTTCTAGACCCTAAGATAAGAATCAAGGTTTGGACTTAACCCTAAAATTAAGATTCATATAGAGATTGAGTTTAAATCCAATTCAGATCCTTAGGACAATTGGAAAATCCATAAAAAACTTAGCACTTAATAATGCCCCATTTAATGAGTATGAAGTTCATCACTAGTAGTAGGTGATGATGGTAGGCACCGTTTGGCTGCTTTAGTAAGAATAATAAATATGGCTTGCATTTGACTTTAAGTAGTATATAGTAGTATATTACTCCTTTACTATTAAGTATTAACTAAACCATTTGCACTATGACCCCAATGTCATCAAAAATGATAATGGTTCTTATACTTTTTAGATATTCAACTAGTAGATAAATATTTTCTCATACATAAATTAAAAAATACAAATATTATATATTTTATTTGTAAAAACATTAGATAAGTCGTAAATTACATTAATCATTTAAAAAATTTAATTTTTTACAATATTGAATATTTTAATTTTTATAAAATTTAAATGTTTTTATCTGTAAAGTCGACTCTTTTCCTCCATAGATTGTTCTTCATACTATTAGTCATCTATCAAAACGGACGTGTTTCTAATAGTCTACTGACTATAGACACTATCTATATTTTTACATAAACAATAGTGTGCCTACACTTAATGTGCAATTTAATTAGGTGTAGTTTGGTGATGGTATGAAATGAAGAAAAATCAGACTTAAAGAGTCTCTTTTCTATGTCACGTTTTAATGTTGAAAGTGAAATAAAATGTAATTATCTGCATAATTAATTTAATGGTAGGTGTCTTTCAAGATACAATTGTGCCAAGTCTATTTTGTTGGCTAAGTCAAATAATTCGATCGTAATTCAGATAATGTTGTTAGTTAACAGATTTCTTTGAGAGTCGTATACTCTACGTGTTTCTTACCTCATCTATATTCACAATGTATTGGTATGCTAGTAGTAGACATTCTACCTATTTAATTAGATATCTAGAGTTTAATTAACATTACTTTTATCTTCTTCTAAGTAACTAGTTTATAGGTTGGATAAAATTTGTAGGGAAATTTTACGTGGTAATTATTAACTATTGGCTTTTTTACGTGTTAGATAAACATTTTTTTTTAATTTACGCGGTGATTTTAAGCTTTTAATTTTTCCACATGATAGATAAAAAGAAAGTGTTTTTGTTAACTTGACATTATTTTTCCGAAATATAACGATTTTTTTCAAAAAATAGACGTTTTGATCATCTTAATTGGCCACATATTTCGTAATTAAGTTGAAATAAGTACTTAATTTAACCAAAAATTTAACATATGTCTACCATATGAAAAAGTTGAAAGCTCGGGGTCACCATGTGGATTTATTGTCTACAACGTGAAATAGTCAAAAACTTATGGTCATTACATAAAATTTCCTAAATTCAAATTTGTTACTTTTTTTCAACGTTGGCTTTTGATATTTTCTCAAATAATTGTTTCAACCAAAAGTTATAAGTTAATGATCATATGCAGCTTCAAATTATGTTATATACTCTATTAGCTTCCTCATGCACGAAGGTGTTAGTTTGTTAATTTATATGAAAATTTTTAATTAAATATAATTGTTTTATTTTTCTAGCAAATCATTTTAATTGATCATTACTAAATTTTACTAATTAAAAAAAATATTATTAAATGAATCTATTTTTACTAACTCAAACTATTTTTACTAATAAAAAATTTTTTAATGAAATTTTTTCTTTACTATGTAAGAATGATGATTTTTGTAAGTAAATATATTAATTTAAGATTACTAAAGAGAGGCTAAATTAGTATTCAAATATTATATCAACATTATTCTATGAAATGAACATAAAGTATACCCATTAATAAACACTTTATTCACGACATGCTTCAAATACAATTTTTTTTATCATAATTATCATTGTAAGACCATTCTGGATAAGATTTTGATTATTATTTTATAAATATTCATATTAGTAGAATATTAAGTTGACAAATATTTTAACGTTATTTTTTGATATTATACATTATTTAAAAGTTTATAATTATAAGTTTATTTTTAGTTAACAACCATTTTTAATTAAGGTTGTTTTTGTATCGTAAATAAGGTGTCTAGTCATTGAAATTAACTAAAATCAAAGTTATCATAATTAAATTTTCTCAAAAAAATGTAAGAAAAAAGTCAAAATTTTTAGAATTAATTTTTTTTTTACTATTATTTTTTTCATATTATTCATGAAATAAAGTTTATTTAATAAAATCAAAATTCCATATTTAATAACTAAAAGATTTAATCGGAAAAACGTCGTATATAAAAGTGAAACGTGACATTTTCAGTTATTGTTTCAGTAGAATGTATGAATGATCTATGCTCATTTCGATACAAACAAAATCAACCTTAATAAATTTAATTAGCAATCTTAATAATTATATATTAAGTTTGATTTAATATGATAATGATATCAATTAATTTGGTTTTACTATTGCAGGCAACAATGCCTTCAAGTGAGAAACACCCATCAAGAGTACCCATGTGGAAGGGTACACAAGCTGCCTACGTCCTAATCGCAATGTGTTTGTACCCTCTTGCTATTGGAGGCTATTGGGCTTATGGAAATTCGGTAAGCTTGCTTTCCCTCTTTAATTCATAAACTTAACTATTTAATTAATTTAATATATATAATACAATCCTAAAAATTAATTATAGACATCAATTTATTCATAATTTATAACAAAATTAAAACATGTTTCAATCATTATAATTAATGTTTGTTATTCTAGTCTTTAAAATATTATAATTTATCGCGTTGTATATATATTTTATATTAATTATTCAAAAAAATAATCAAAATGTATTAAAATTTTATATATTATTATTGTTTGTAGATACCACAAGATGGTGGAGGCATGTTAACAGCATTGTACCAATTCCATGGACGTGACACATCCCAATTCGTCCTAGGGCTAACAAGTTTTTTTGTAATAATAAATGCGCTAAGTTCATTTCAAATCTATGGCATGCCTATGTTCGATGACCTAGAGTCAAAGTACACAATGAGGAAGAAGAGGCCATGTCCATGGTGGCTACGAGCTTTGTTTCGAGCTCTATGTGGGTTCATATGCTTCTTCTTCGCGGTTGCATTCCCTTTTATCGCAAGCTTCGCCGGTCTAATCGGAGGGATAGCATTGCCCATAACCTTAGCTTACCCTTGTTTTATTTGGGTTGTTATGAAAAAACCTAAGGTTTATAGTCCAATGTGGTGCCTAAATTGGGGATTAGGGATTTTAGGTATGATCCTTAGTGGGTTAATGATTGCTGCTGGGATTTATGTTGTTATTGCTAATGGAGTTGAATTTCACTTTTTTAAGCCTCACTAATTTAAAAATTAAATTATTATATTATTGATTAATATGTTTGTAGTATATGTAAAATATTGTTTTTTGTAGGTTGGTTAGGTGAGAAAGAAATAGTATGGATTTTGTTTGTGGTATTATCTCTTGTTGACATGTAAAGTAAACAAATATATTTCTTTACATGGAGAATGATAAAGTTCATTTCAGATACGTATCAAAATCATAAGTGATTCAAGGTTGAAATATAGTAAATGAATACATAATTTATTTCATTTTACATGGAAGTCACATTTTTTAATTTTTATAATTATGACTATCTAATAGAGTAGTTGCAATTTTATTTCGTTTGTTAGTGAAGTAAGAGCTAAGCTTGTGAGAGACCGCCTCTCCGTGAAACGGCCTTAAAATTAAGGAGGTTATATGTTAATAATTTATATTACTTAGACTATTTAACCCATACATAAAGCTGATGACAAAGAAATAACATTAGAATTGACTTGATCCCTTATGAAATCGCATTCTATATCAACATATTTAACTCGTTCATGATAGACAGGGTTGGCTAAAATAGCTAAGGCAACTTGATTATGACAGTATAATGTTGTTGGAGCAATGTGTTTGATACCCAGATCTGAGAGTAATTGCCTTAGCCACCACAATAATTCACAAAGTGTTAATGTCATTTCCTTGTATTCTGCTTTAAAACTGTTTCTAGCCACAATAGTTTGCCTTATGGATTTCCAAGAGATGGGAGAATTGCCTAAAAGTATGCAAAAACCAGTAGTGGACTTTCTAGTTGAAGGACAGCCAGTTCAGTTACTATCACAAAAGGCCTTAAGTTAAGAATAAGAAGAGCCATTGAGGTACCGAAGCGCTCTGAGAGCTCCTTGATAATGAATAGCAGTGGGCTTGTCCAGGAATTTGCTAAGGATATGCACTGTGAATGCACTATATCAGGACTGGTAATAGAGAGTTAGATTAGTTTACCTACAAGTTACTGATATGGCTCTGAATTTCTAAGAGGCACACAGGTTGTAGTAGTGCATTCTAAATGAGAGTCCATAGGAAGTCTGAGAGGCTTGTTTTTTTGGTAAAACTAAGAAGCCTTGAAGAGTGTGCATGCTCTATTTCAAAGCCAAGAAAGTATCGAATAGAGCCCAAATCTTTCGTAGAAATTCGAGTACTCAAAAAAGTCTTTATAGATTGAATAAGCTCAAGTTAGTTGTCTCCTATGAGCAAGTCATCTACATAGATGAGAATTATCTCAATATCACTCTGAGAGGTATGGTTGTTTGGTATAAAAAGTAGAAAGGAAACGGAAAGGAAGCTCTTAAGGAGGGGTATGATAGAAGTTTTGGGCGCACGCGGAATTGTTGTTGGACCCAAATAAATATTGTATTACATTAACTGAAAACAAATATTTAATTACATCGTAATTTGTATAATAATATTTTTGGTGGGACACTTATTCCGCACTTATACACTCTTTATTACTATTTTTATGTGATTCATGTCTCACTTATCAATCTCTCATTAATCTGTATATATTTTGTGAGCTCATGGCTCAATCCTTTGTTTTTATGAGAGCTTCTTGCTATATAATGCAAGTGTCATAATACTCCATTTATACTTGCTACAGAACACTCTAGTAGTTAAGGTTGGATTTTATCTAGATATTTCTTTTCTTACTTCACACCTCTTGTATATTCTAACTATCACTTCTTACTTAACACTAGATAGTTCTAGATAATCATCTTTTATATTTTTCTAATTAGCCTTTCTAATAGGATAACAAAAATGATAAGTGCAATTGTTATTAGTTATTTGGTATAATATGTAACGGAAATACTTTTTTAAAAAAGTATTATAGGAAGCTTTGAGAGTGGAAACAGATTGGAGGAATCAATTATCAAAAGGAAGCAAAAATGGTAACCTAATTATCTTAACAAACACAAAGTAATGGATTTGTTTATCCGTTTTCCTAACTTGATCCAAAAAAAATTGCATACCAAAAAAAACACCCTGAGTATGCTTAATAAAAAAAAAGGTACAGTTAGCTTTGGACTGAACAAAATAATGGCTTTGAAGAACATCACTAAACTTGGCAAAACATGGTTTAGGAGCTTTCTTGAGCCAATACAAAAATTTTAGTAACTTGCAGATCCCCATAGAAGGATTGTTTAGACTACATTTCCCCCTCGCCAAGAGGCTGTCGTAGATGACTAAAAGAAAATATCTAGGTAGCAGCTTCATGTAAACAGATTCATCCAAATCACCATGTAAGAACAAAGGCAATTTTTGACGTCCATCTAATGTACATGGCAATGCTTTAACGCAGCTTCTACAAGAAGAGATCTCAAAGTCAGTGGTAGATCCAAAATTTAGAGTCAAGGAACACCAACAAATGGACGAAATTTTAAGAAAATTTTTCGGCAAGAACACCATATTGCTTCCACCAGTTACTCAATGATCTCTACGGCATTTGCAACAATACATAATCTCTTGACTCAAAGAACAACAATACATCACTTAAATCATTATCTTCATGTAAGGATGAGTCAAATTCCTAACCTACTAAAACCTTTGCTAACAAATGACTACACAATCATTCCTCATAAATCTAACAACTTATCTAAAACTTCACTAAACAGATGATACGGCTAGTACTCAAAGTGCTTGGATAGTATTTGGTCCACAATCATGCATCCAGGGCTTTTAAATTAAGAAAAGGAAAATATGAGGTGACCACATTAAAGTTAAATAAGGAATTTTGCCTAACACTGATATGGGCAATTATCAATTTGAGAAAAAGGACTCAAAATCAAAACAAGAACAATTACATTTTAACATTCAAAACCAGAACAATTATCAATTTGAGAAGAAGGAATCAAAATCAAAACCCTAACAATTGGGAATTAGGATTTCAAAAATCAAAATAATACCTAAAATTGAAGTGAAGGTGGGTTGGTGGTCTTCACGGCAGCAGGTGCAGCAATGTGGGTCGTCTTACGACTGGAGAGAGATGCTGGAGAGGGGTGGGTGGCGACATGGTGAGGGTCAGTGGTCGTCCGGCATCCAGTCGTGGTGGGTGGGGTGGATTTGGTTTGGTTTGCTTTGGTTTTAGAGTTTGGTTTTGAAGTAAAACACATAGAGGGTAAGTCGGGCGGGAGTAGTGATGGCAATGGGTATTGGACCCGACCTGGATCCGTGGATCCGCATCCGTTTTCACGGATCTAGGTCCTAAAAAATTAGACCTGTCGGATTCGGATCCGTTTAAATTTCATGGGTTAGGATCCGGATCTGAGAAAAATACCCAGACTCGGACCCGCGGATCTGGAGGACCCGTTTTTATATATATATATATATATATATATATATATATTAAAATATATGATAAAAATACCTCAAACCCTCATTTTCCCTCCCTTCCGTCACTGCCTCAGCACTCAGCAGCCCTCACCTTAGTAACCTAAGTCCTCACTTCAGTACCTCAAATCCTCAATCAGACAATCACCCTCGCGTTCTCCTTCTCCCTCACGCGTAGCCCCTGCCCTTGCACCTGCAGTCATCACTCACAGAGTCACAACTCACAGTCGATACTCGAGTACTCGCATTCATCGCCCTCGCTTTATTTTAGCTCCCACCAACAGAAATGGTGTCTAAGGGCAGCATCACGTACACAGGCACTCGTGTGTCATTTGTATGATGATGAGTCGCTGTTAACCAGTGTAGTTTTTCTATTACAATAATAATGTATTACAAATATGTGTTACAAGATCAATCTACACTATTTGTAATCCTTTGTATATGGCTTTGAACTCTTGTTGAATCACCAAGGAGACGATGAAGATATGGTTGCGAGAATCAAAGAAGTCGCTCGGAAACTTGATATGAGTAGAAGGCGTTCATGCACTTTCCTATTGTGATATTTCTCCCACAAAGGTGCTTGGGATGATAAATGAAATTCACAATGAGATACAATCTACAAAACAAAATCCTAGCACAAGGAAATTGCAATAGTAAATACAAGTGTTGTGGTGAATTAAGAACTTTGATGATATTGAAAGTTAATTACTCTCTCAATATTATCTCATGAAAGGAAGAACAAGAATGGGAGTATTCTTAAGGGAGAAATAAGAAATGATATGGAGATGGGATGGAATGTCCCTTGGCATGCATCCTCTATTTATAGAGTTATGCATGAAACAATACCTCTTTTTGAAACAAAAGTGTTTCACCAAACAAAACTTTTTCACCAAGCAAAGCTTATGAAACAAAGCAATGTTTCACCAAGCAAAGCTTATGAAACAAAGCAATGTTTCACCAAGCAAAGCTTATGAAACAAAGTAATGTTTCACCAAGCAAAGCATATGAAACAAAGTAATGTTTCATCAAATTCTTTGACGCATTTAAATTGGACTTATAATATGTTTATTTAAGTCCCACTACTATACTAAGTATGTAGTATATACAAATCTAGGTTTATATACTTTAAATGTTCAATATTTTCTTCATTATTTCTGCTGCTTTCTAAAACTGAGAGCTTTTGGGTTGCAAAATGTGATGCTTGTATGGAACCTATCGTACGAACACGATATGAAGAAGAAGAAGAAGGCTTAATACATATGAGACTTGGGATATCTTTACAAGCTTTTAGGCTTCTGAGATCTTTAAGGAACAGATTTGTAGAACGTAATGTTAAAGTCATTTTCTGGGTTGTGAATACTGAATAGGAAGGAAGAGAAGAGAAGATGAATTATAATCTTTTATTAATTAAATTAAGTTATTTTAAATGTGTTTGTTAGATAATTTGAAGACAATTTTAAATTGTATAATGTTTTTTTGGGTGATTCATTGTGAAATTATATATATTATTAACATTAGTCTATAAATATCGCTTTATTGCAATCTTAACACATTTAAAAATACAAAAAAAAAAATCAAAATTGGACCCGTTTTGGACCCGGACCAGATCCGACCCGTTGCCATCCCTAGGCGGGAGTGTAGTGAATGCTGAAGGATAGAAAATGTAATAAATTGTTTTTTAATTTTTATTAAAAGTGTGTAGGGGCACGTGCCACCCCATACCCTGTAGTAAATCCGCCGATGCTTATAATCGTCATTTTTGCTACGGAAGCAAAGGTTTGGTCAAATTCTTCATCAAATAATACTTGACGATTACCAAGAATTACTAATCTTGCTTTGTGTTTATTAAGGGAGCCATTGGCGCTATATTTGGTTTTAAAGATCCATTTAATCCTAATTTTCTTTTTATTAGAGGAAAATCAGTTATAATTCAAGTGTTATTAAATTCAAAGGAATCGAGTTCCTTATACATTGCTTGTGCCCAACGAGGATATTGAATAGCTTGTTTAAAATGAATAGGATCTCTAGTGCTAAGAGAATAAGCTATGTAACATGTATATTCTAAGGTAACTTGAGTTACACCAATGTTGTCAATTTTAGTTGCCAAGCTATCATGTTGAGTGAGCATGGCGTAATCAGAATGCAAGCCATGGGTTTAGATAACTCATAGTAACTCAAGCAGTATGATTAGAGTCTTGTGGTGTATCTACAGTGAAAAAAAATCATAGAACCAAAAGGGTTATTATTAATAGAAATAGGAGTAAGATAATTAGAAGACCATAAGAGGGTAAAGAATAAGGACTGGTAACAAGAATTTTGTAGGGAAAGAGGTTATCATGAAAGTTTACAACTCATTTACCTTTCACACACAAGGCTAGACATTGCCTATGTTGTGAGTGTAGTTAGTAGATTCATACATCTCCCATTAATACAACACATGACAACAGTGTTGAGGATGTTGAGATACTTAAAGGGAACTAGAAGTAGGGAAATTCTCTTTAAAGCAAATAGGCACCTAGATCTTGCGGCCTATACTAATACAGATTGGGCGGGAGATCGGGATAACAGGTAGTCTACTTCTGGGTACTTTACTCTGGTAGGTAGTAATCTAGTCACCTGGAAGAGTAAAAAGCAAAAGGTGTTTTGACTTATCCAGTGTTGAAGCTGAATTTAGGGAATAGCCAAAGGATTTACATAAATTCTCTAGGTTAGAAAACTACTGAGTGAGTTAAACTTACAACAGAAAAAGGCATGGAACCTATATTGTGATAATAAAGTAGTCATTTGCATCTCTGAGAATTCAATTCAACATGACCGAACTAAGCATGTCGAGATTGACAGACATTTCATAAAGGAGAAGCTAAAGAAGAAGATTATCAGTATTCCATTTGTAATATCAAAAGATCAACTTGTTGATATTCTCACGAAATTTGTGGCATCTGAAGCTTTCAGTACTGCTCTGTGCAAGTTAGGCATTGATGACCCTACGACCTAACTTGAGGCGAGTTTAGGAAAGTATATATTTAGAGAATATTGTAATATTGTAATTATTCTTTATTATTTTGTCTTTATTCTAGTTTCCTAGATTAGTTCTATTACTCTAGTATAAATAAGAGCTTAGTCTCTCATTATCATGCAATACAAAACAGTTTTCAAAACCCAAAACACT
Organism: Amaranthus tricolor; assembly: GCF_026212465.1. Lineage (NCBI taxonomy): Eukaryota > Viridiplantae > Streptophyta > Magnoliopsida > Caryophyllales > Amaranthaceae > Amaranthus > Amaranthus tricolor. The sequence continues at coordinate 31,959,698 of NC_080048.1, read as the reverse complement.
CCTATTTTCGCATTATTAATTTCTTCACAAGGAACAGGAGTGGAGTGTTTTGAAATGGAATTAGTCTTGATCACCAAGGCACATTAATACATATGTAGCAGGAGCGGCACTCTCGATACATAATTAACATTAATAATTATACTTAAGATAAATAATGCGAAAGTGTAAAACGTCGAACTGCTAAAAACCATTTAAATTAAAACCGTTTAAAGCATAAGTTAAAAATCTTATAACTGAGAAAAGATAACATAATGTTTGCTTAAATACGACTAAAAAAATTAAAAATTAAAAAAAAAATACAATATAGTCATCAAAGTCATCAAGTAAAAATCAATACAGCTAAGTTCTTGATAGAATAATTAAGGTTGCGGCCTGGATCGAAACCTGAGCTAAATTTTCCTGCAAAATATTGTCATCCATAATACGGATGACAGCCGATTGAATCGGTCAGCGATAAAGCCGAGTACAGTTTCCTCAACAAGCTTATGATGCGATAGTTAAATCATGCTTACAAAATAATCATCAAGCACAATATAGAAGGTTATTACTCGTTATTGACCTTTATTAAGCCATTACGCTACATTCTCAATACTTGCAAAAGTTCATTGCTGCTACTAAATACTTGGTAACCTTAATGCTTATTCAATCAAGTTCGATTAAGCCTCATAACTTTACCATCATAGCACATCACAAGATCACAACAATAATGACAACTGATACATGTAAGGATCTGGTTAGGTGAGGACCGTAGTCCTAAACCCTAACTGTGGTGGGAGTCGTCACTCCTCTCAACACTGTTATGCTCGATACTCCACAAGATGGGTTTTTCTCGGACCCCCTGTCTGACACCGCATTTTACGTGCCAGCTAACACGGACGCCGGGATTTTAGATGTCGGTCCATGGTTCGAAGTTACCTTACTATCAGAGTCATACAATCAATATCATGCAATATCAAACAGGACTCTAAACCGAAATACTTTACATTCTTATAAGTCAAACTTTTACTAGTCAAAATTTTGACAATTCTACCCTTTTAATAGAAATAATTTACTAGTATCTAATAAATTAATATTAATTAAATAATAAATTTTCATAGCAATACTAAGATTCCTGAGGCTAAACTAAGTCATTATTATGTCATAAATAATCATAAAAATCAAGGGTAATATTTATAAGTACTTAATAACGTATTTTATCAAATAACCAAGTAAAATAGTAAAACAGATCTATCATAACTATAAAAATAATCCGACAAGTTATTAAGGGTCCAAAATCTAAATGAAATGAGTTTTCAAGAAAAATAATGCTAAGCATTTCAACAAATTTGTTTGTTTATTTTACCGATAAACCGATTAATAATTCTTTATAATTACTTGAGTCAAAAATAAAATTTTTTATCAAATTACCAAGATGATATAGAATCATTTTAAAGAGATAAGTTTATTTTAACTAATAAAATTCATGATTATTATTTTAAATAATTAATACAATCATTTTAGCCATAAATCGATATATATAACAAAATAATTAAAGTCCATAGGGTCCACAACAATTTGCCCCAGGGGTCATCAAGAGATTCAACATGTTATAGGAGTATGCCAAAAAGTTACAAGTTAAGAATAGCCCATTTAATATTTATTTCTTTTTTCAAATTTATTAATAAACTTTTAACTTATTTTAAACTTAAGTAATATATTTTCTTAGTTATTTACTTATTTTTAATAATTAAGAAAGTATTCAACACCTCTTCCTACTAGAACAATACTTTTAAACGAAAATTCAATTAAACGTTATTTTAATAAAGTAAAACTCAAGGAACATATCTAAAATGATATCGTAACTTTTAGCTTTTATGAAGTACTTATAAAATACTCTTTTTAAATTTTCTAGTTCACATTAATTTTATCTACCAAGATTTCATCACAAAAACATGACAAGATATTATTTTTAAGTATTTTCTCAATGCAAAAGTTTATAAAGCTAACATATATGAAACTTAAAATAATATTTCACATAAAAATTATTCATATATATCTACATTATCATAGTAATCAAAAATTTCCATATTTATAACTTTTTTTAGAGTGTCCCATACGTATTTTTGTTTTGACGAAAATATCACTAAACTGGATATGACTTTAATATAACCATGTAAAGTTAAATCATGTTGATCATGATTTTTATATTATCAAGTAATTATAAATAAATATCACATAACGAGAGAGTTAAGAAAATATGTACCATTTTACTCCAAAGGTGGTGCTAAACCAAGTAAGAGAATAATAATAGGAAAATAAGAACTCAAAGAAATAAGCTTCAAAGAGAAAGTCTTCAAGGCTCCAAGCTTCAAAGAAGTAGACCTTCAATTACCCAAAAACAAAAATGATATCGAAGCTTTAAAAGATAATACTTGACTTTTCAAAAGTTGATGATTATTGGCTTAAGAAGTGATAAGATCAAGCTCCATCTTCATTTAATTCTTTAACTAATAAAAAGGGTATAAACTTGATAAGATGTTAATGAAGTGAAGATATAAGAAAGAATGGTAGAAAGATTTGATGATGGGGTGCAAGTGATCTCATGGCTAATGTATTTATAATGGATTTTGGGCAACTTTTTAGTTCATAAGATTGTATGAAAAAGAGTGTTAGGAGTATAAAAGAAGGTTAACTTGTGTAAGTGATTTAGAGTGTGTAAGTGAATGTGTAAGAGTTGGAGCGTGTAAGTGGATGTGTAAGTGTTTGGAGTGTAGAAGAAGGTTAACTTGTATAAGGAAATGGTGATAGGTTGTGTAAGTGATGAACATCATGGATTGTTATAGAAAAGATTTTGCTTCATCAAATCTTTGTTCTAGTTTATACAAGTGAAATGTTTTAGATTAATGGGAAAGTTTGATTAAGGTTTGATTATAAAAATATGATAGTTTACTTACAAAATTTTGGTTAAAACTATACTTCAAGTTAATAAGAAAAATATAGTTAATTTTTAGGTGTAAAATAATTAAATCAAAGTTGTAAGGTTAAAATGATAAGTAGTAAAGTTAGTTTAAGGAAATGAAATTAAAACATAACGTTTTAATAAAACCGTAAATATAATATTAAAATTTTACTTTTCGTAGTATAAAATAATAAAATAATATTTTAGTGCTTATAAAGAAATTTAATAATATATATAAGTTTAATATTTCGAAGAAATTACAAAATCGGAATTAAAGGTGATTTGAATTTGATAACCAAAGGATTAGGAATTCTAATTAAAAAAAATTCAAAATAATTAATCAGAAGATTAAGATTAAGAAATTTGAGTCTGTTATAACATAATACAGCCAAAAGGAAGAGCACTTGAGATAGAAGCTACCAAAGAGTATCTGCTCGAACGAGCAAGCTTCATGCTTGAATGAGCAGCATGATCAGAAGCCCATCGGCATACAACAATTGTTGATGCTTTGTAATATTTGTGCCCTAGTTCCGCCTTACTTTTATATATGTTTAATTGTTGTATGTAATGGTACAGAGTCAAGCTATATGCTTGAGCCTCCTATATCCTCTACTTAACAAACTTATAATTCTCTACTCATCTTTAATTTTTCACAAACACTTATGTATTTCATTGGTATAATTCCTTCAACTTGTATCGAATTTTTAGCTCGTATATCTTAAACACATAATGAATACAATAGTTTAGGATGGTGTATGTAGCCTCATTAATAGTGAACCGCCTTAAATCATGGTGTTAATGTTTGTATTATCTCTCATGCATAAAATCACCTTAATAATTGCAAATAACCTTGTTTTATTAGTGCCCTTTTAAGCCATGATCTTTAACTAATACATTATTTTAATCCTAAATATCTAATTATGCATAATTAAAAATTATAAAATGTTGATATAAAAAAAAATTACATTAACATTAATCAAATAGGATTCAATTTGACTATATATTTTAGCTTTTAAATTAAGAAAAAATGCACATATTAATAATGTTTCATGGATGTGTCAAAATTTAAATGTGATTATTATTACTAATGGATAACAGAGGGTATTATAATGGAAAAAATTGTCCAGAATAATCTAATTTTTTATTGAATTTTTTACAATAATTCAAACTTTTGATTAAACATGAATAATCTCAACTAAAGGAGGTATTTGCTAAGAATGCACCAAGGTAACATTTTACCTTTGCAATAAGTCATTTTGCACAAAAAAAAATAAAAAAAGTAAATATATAATTAAAGGATAAAAGAATTATAATAAAAAAGAACATAAAAGATAAATAAGTAAGTTTATTTTTCGGATTAAATAATTTTGATTTTTTATGTTATTTTTCCTTTTTTTTAAAGCAATTAACCTGCAAAAGTCGATTACTGTTTAAGCAATAATGTTTTTAGGTGAATAATTTTAAAAGTGAAATTATTTAAAGTTAATCAAAAGTTAAAATTATTATTAGTAAATTAATAAGAGATTTAATTATTCTAAATAACTTTTTCTATTATAATTAATAGGAAAATGAAAAAAAGAAATAGGAAGACGAGTAGTGTAGAGAAGAATGAAGAAAGTTGAATGTTAGTTCGGTGCCAAATTAAGTGACCCCAAATCACATGATGATGTTAATAATAAATAAAATAAAAATTGAAATTTGACACAATTAAAAAGGAACACATGAATACCGGTGGTCACGTCAATAATCACGGAAGAAACCATATAAACTCGCCTTACGCGGTTCCGCTCTGTAATTTACTACGTTACTCATTCATCTTTTCCATTCCAGCTAAGTCAAGGGTATCATATTATTGACTGGATTCTGTTGTTTATTTTTATTTTATTTAAAGATGATAAATTTGAACTTATAAACTGATGATTAAAGTTTTACGATATAGAATATTATATAGTCTATTAAGTGGTGTAGGTATTTTAACTATAGACCTATTATATTCGGTGGAAAATATTTTTCTTGGAAATTAATTGTATTTCAAATATTTATAGATGAACCAATGATTATTTTTCATATTTTTATTTGATGGAAATTTTGTGACTTGAGGTTGAGCCATCCAATTTACTTGCAACATTGAAAATATTTACATTATTCACTTATTTTTCTTAATTTGCGATTAATTTTTAATCTATAAATTCAAATATAGTCAAGTGTGATCTGGTTTGATTTGTCTCGATGCAAAGATTATTAATATCAACCTTATATAATTTTTTATCATACATAATTAAAGATACTAAGGATTGAGTTAGTGCATTGAACCACGTAAAAAAACAAACGTAAATATTACGGAGAAAGTACCAAATTAATCTAAAGAAAGAATAAGGATTAAATGAAAATCAAACTCATAACTTAATAGTTATCTAAAGAAAGTAATCTTTGCTGTAAATGAGACAATACCCAATTATGAGGATGAAAGTAAATTTGTAAACCTTTTTATCGAAAAAATATTTACAAAGTGACGGAAAACGATGTTTTTCGCTCAATTTTTTTTATTTATACAAAAAGTTTAATAGAACAGTATGATACAATTTTTTAAAATTATTTTCAGCCAAACCAAACACTTTTAAAATAATATGTTTACTTAAATTTAGAGTTTAGTTTTATTTTGTATGAGTAATAAAAGACATGTATAGACTTCTTATATCATACAATTTAATAACAGAAATCGTAAAATTTCACATGATATTCTCTTAGAGCCCCGCTAAATGAAAATATTTTATTGATTAATATTGATTTACACTGCAAATAAAATTAAAAAATATTATATGAACTTAATTTTGAATTAATTAATTTTTCATTGATGAGGAAATATACGTGCAGTACTATGTTTAACCTAGACTAAAGTTCATATAAAACTTACTCATTAAATAAAATTGAGCCTGACATTATTAGTATATATGGAACATAATAGGGTTGAATTGTAGTGAATTATAATATTTATGATTTTAAATATAGATTCGAACAATAATCTCGCTACTTTTATTTAAACTAAGCAACAAGTATTAAAGATTTTTTTGCTAAATTAATAGCTACTAGATAGATTCCCGTGCAAGCACGATTTATGAATTATTTAAATAAAAAGTTACTAATTTTGTATAACTAATTGAGTTATTATATGACTCCTAAATCATATTGAAATTATAAATTGATTTGTTTTAAGAGTTATAAAAGTATTACTATTAGTTTGAGATATATATTACTAATATATATATAAAACATGATCATAAAATCATGCACGAAACAATATAGTTTATAAGTATATTACAAAAAATAATAGAAAATTTCAACACATAAAAAAATAATATAAATAATAATTTAAATGTTTAATGTTTTTGTAAAACTTTACAACAAATTTTCAGCCTAAAGAACATACTCCCTCCAGTCCTTAAAGAAGTTTCCATTTGCCATTTAGGGGTGTTCCATTTGTTGTTCTCATAAAAATTCTTTTTGTTTATGTCACAAATTTTGAACAAAAATAACCTTATTCATTCTGATTTAATATTTAAATAATTCTTATGGTCCCCACATATCTTCCATTAACTTCATTTTAACATTTTTATATTCTTTATGGTCCTTATATTTTTCCCACTAACTTTATAAAAATATCTTTTATTAGTTATGGTCTCTATATTTTTTTCACTTTATCTAATGTTTTTTTTAATGTTTATAATCTCCACTTTTCCTCCATTACATTTATTATTTAATAAAATAATATGTTTATTATTTAAAAGATTCTATTTTTCTTAATTTTCGTGAACATTACTTGTGGGAACACCATTAAGGAATGAAGCGAGTATTATTTCCTATAATAATCAACTTATAACCTGATTTATTTATTTATGTGTTATAACTTTGTCAAACATAGGTGATAGAATTATCATTTGAAATTTATTTCACCATCTTTTTCTTATTATTTACTTAAATAATTAGTTTATAATCTATTTAATTTTTGTAGTTTTTTTTAATATAGCCATGTAAGTTGTGTATATAACTATCTATAAAAAACTATTTTAAAATTGTTTTCTTTTCTTACTTTATTACAAAAATATTTTAATGAAAATAAATTTTTTTACTTAAATAATTAATATGTTATCTGATAATTATCCATTGTAATTAAAAGATACTACATATCATAATTGATTGTATATGGTAAAAAATTAGTAAATAAGATATAGTTTTAAAATCTTTTGTTATTAATCTATTAAACAAACCTAATCAGAAAGATATTACATGATATGCTAAAAAATACTTGCCTAATAAGAACATGAAAATAGCAGAAAAGTGAAGTCGACATGTGTCCTAATCATTTCCTCATTAGTATATCATATAGATTAGAGTAAATCATAGAACAATTCAACAATATATATAGATTTCAATTTGTCTTCAAGGGTCGAGATCCCAATATAGTCATTTAATCATTACTATCGATGTAACATAATTCGCTAGTTAATTCGCTTTTTAAATTCGCGATTCGCTCAAATTTATTCAAGAATAGCCTAAAACCGTCCATAATTCGCTTTTTTCCATTCACGATTTGTGAGGAGATTGGTAAATAATGTGACACTGATTACTCTATATATGGATGACTATATTGGATTTACTAAAAGGTGACTTTTTCTTCTATTATTGCGTTAGAATAATATAAATGATAAGTGATTATTTTCACAGGAACTTATAAAGAAAAAGTATTTAAAAATTTTAAAATATTTATGCTCACTATAAATATAAAAAAATCAAATCACACAAGATATGTTAATTTTTATTTTTAATTTTTAAAAAAGAAAGTTCTCAATGAAAATTTGGATCCAAAAAATGGTGGACAATGCTTTTGACACCACAAAAGAAAAATAAAATAAAAGCACTCCTAAATCCTAACATTTGAAGATAGTGAACAACTAATCCTAATAAAATAGATAAAAATAACTTAATTAAATAATTAATTTTAAAGCAATCTTTTTATTAACATTTTAAAGACAAACTCATACACATTTGAAGATAGTGCACATCTATTCCAAATTAAATAGACAAAATTACTTTTGACATTCAATTATGTCTCAATTTAAATAAATATTACCTTTTCAAATAAAATTTTAAATTAAATTCTCATTTATCTCTTCCCTAAATAATAAAATAAAACTCTACTAGTTCACACTTTAGCATACGTATATAATAAATACATCTAAAAAAACCATCATCACCCTACCCTTTACTTCAAACTTTAATTCATTCTCATTAAAAAGTCATTTCTTCCTTCCCATACCCAAACCCAAACCCCATAAATCATAATATAACTCCTTCAACACCAATTACGTACACATAATTCCTTTTGTGTTGTTTTAATTCATGAATAAGTTACCATAAAACCATTATATTTCTTTGTTTTTTTAGCATTATTAATTATAATAATAATAATAATAATTAATAATGCTTCAGAAATATTATTGGTTGATTCTTTCCTGCATTGCCTTGATTTTTCTATTTCAGTTTGGTGCTGCTGATAATCCTTACCGATTCTTCGACTGGCATGTCACCTATGGCCATGTTTATCCCCTAGGCGTTCGACAACGGGTTCGTTAATATATCTTATTTTCTAAAATTAATAATCTTATTTATAATATAATATATTTATTGTTTATCTCTATTTATTAAGATTGTAAGAGTATATCATATATTTTTGGGCTTCAACTATCAGTTAGCTAAATTTTAAGCTGAGTTGATTACTTTACATGATATTAGAGCCTAATAAAAAGTTACAGTTTCAAATCTCAATCACCCCTTATTTAATGTTAATATTTAGCGTCAAGTATGTGAAGGACATATGCTGCATCCACGCATTTGAATGGTGTGTTAGAGTATACATAACATATTTCTAGGTCTCAACTATCAACTTAGTCTTTTGATTGAGTTGGTTTCTTGATAAAGATTGTACGGAGCGAGAAAGAATAACTATTAATGGTGTTTTATAAAAGTGATTTTGGTATAATTAATAAAAAATTATATTTGATACAATGCTGTATTTTCTTGACTGGATTTTTGGAGAAAATTAAAATTAAATGTCGTACAACATATTCTTACAATTATGGTGATGAATAATGTATACGCATGTTTTAATGTTTTAAAAGATTTTTCTTCTCAAAATAATGTTACTCCCTTTGTTTTTAAAATATAATCGATTATATATATAATAAAGTATATAATATATATTTTAAGGTTTTAACCATCGATCAGCTAATATACTTTGTCAATATAAATTTCACATTAATATATAAATTTATTATTTTAATTAAATTGAAGCATATCTTGAAATTTGGAGGTAGTATAACTACTAGTTGTTTCAACATAAAAAATATATGTTTAATTTTGGCTTATTCAAATATTTTTGATTGGTTATAATAAAAGAGTATAATTGTATGAACTTTGTATCAAAGTTATAGTAAAATTATAGCTATTAATATAATCATAATTTTGATGGGTTGATTTGTGAATAAAAATGCAGGGAATTCTTATCAATAAGCAGTTTCCAGGTCCAGATATTATTTGTGTGACTAATGATAATCTCGTTATCAACGTGTTTAATCACTTGGATGAGCCATTTCTTATTTCCTGGTTTGTTATTTCTCTCATTTATACTTTTATTATTACTTATTATCAACGACAAATAATATATTAATTTTAAAGTTAATTTTTTTCCAGTAAATATAACACTTAACATTCCACGTAATAAAGTATATTTTGGTTAAAATTCATGTCATTACCTGCAGTTTTTCTTAAAATTAAAGAAAAGAAACATTTCAATTGCTACCTATAACCTATCTATCACTATCATATCTGTTAAATACATAAATTATGGTATGAAAATTTATTTTAAAAACAAATAAATTTAGAGCTTTTAGTTCATTAATCCTCAACCTTTATTTTATTTATAATTAAGCTTTCACATTATCCTTAGATTAATGATGCACATAAAAAGATTTACCAATAGGCTTAGTAATGTTAGTTTCCTATTTAATTTTTTAAATAAGGTGTTTTGGGTATGTTTGACTATATTTCAATTATTTTGTGAGTTAGTATGTAGAATATTACTCTTTAATATACTGATAAAATATTCTATTTGTTTATATACTATTTATTAATCACGCTTATTTTGTATTTTATTTTTATTTTAATATTTTATTATATCAACTTTTTATAATTTTTAATAAAGCAGAATTAGAGACATTTAAAATTAATTTAGTGCATTATGAAATGTGCTACACTAATTAAATAGCACATTTAATAGAAGGGAATATGATTTATGAGCCATATAGTTCATTAAAAACAATTTTTTAGTTGACTAGTTTTGATTGTGATTGTAATTGTAGTTGCTAATTTTAGGAAAACATTAGAGTTAGAGTTACCTTTGAACATACTTCATTAACTCTAAACCTTACCGTTTCAAATAAGTTAAGACTTTTTATTCTTTCTTCCTATATATATAGGATTTTGTACTCTTCTTGATAATTATCATAGAGTAATAAAACAGAAACTCTATTTTTATAGAGTAAATATTCAACTTTACGCCTAATAATTTTTATAGAGTAAATATGCTTCAAAGCCTGTATATATCCGCTTGAGATTTTAATTAAATCTCAAGTCGTAAAACACATTTATATCATCATATGACATATTAGTACCTACCTATTTAGTTTTAGTTATCAGTTTAGAATTATCTAACAAACTCCTCTCATACTCTAAATATTTGTCCATATTCAAATATTAATTTGAAGAAAAAGAAAGTTAAATATGACTTTTTTGTGATGGATACTATATTCTAGAATCTTAATCATCAGCTTAAGCTTTTTGGTTGAGTTAGTTTCTTGACATGGTATTAAAAGCTAACGTGACAAGAGATCACGGGTTCGAATCTCAACTACACCTCATTTAAAGTGGAATATTCAACGCCTATGCGCATTCACACTTCTAGCCCAATGGACTTTCGTGTGAAGAGGCGTGTTAGAGTATATATCGTATCCTAAGGTCTCAACCATCAGCTTAAGCTTTTGGTGAGTTGGTTCCTTGACAATACATAAATTAAATTATTATCATATAAAATCTTGTTAAGTTCTTCTTAATCTATAAATTTTAAATATATGCATTTTATAATTTTTTATAAAACGGCTTTAATAATGAAGCTGAAATATATTTTATGAATTAAAAAAATAAAAAATGGATGAACTTTAAGAGGTAAATTAAAAAATTACATAACATATTCTTAAGTTAAAACTATTAGCATATAAATTTTTAGTTTAAATGCAATCATATGTTTGTATGTTACATTGGCTTTCATCCACCCAGCTCACACCCATAAATTGATAGTTATAATCCCAGAATATAGTGTAAGGTATTAGACGATTATAACTATTGCTAATGACCCTTTAACTAGTTTGAAATAACAAATTTTCATATAAAAATATTTTTACAATGAGATAATTTTAATTAAACTGCTCAATTTACAATATTGTTTTTAAGTATTTACTTATAAATCACTTAATATTTTGAAGTGAACATTTTATATAGTCTTAAAGTGACTACTTATAATTTTAAAGTAATTACTTATAACTTTAATCTGATCAATTAAAAAAATAAGCTAATTATATGAATTTATGTGAGAAAATCTTATACAAACTTGTTGATTTGAAATTAGATGCCGCGAAAGAAATGAAAAGAGGTAAAAGACCATTATTAAAAGACACAATGAGAACAAAAGTAGTGTTTTATTAAGGCATGTAATCAATTACGCTTAAATTTCGGACTAACTTGTTGGCCCCAACCAATTTTCCCTCAAGGGAAAAACGTGAGCGGTGTAAATAATGAGTGTACTCTACTCCCTTTCAAACCTCTTTTCTTTATCTATACTACTATTATATATTCTCTTTTTATTTATTTTATTTGGTTTTAGCACATTTATCGATATAAGTTTTTAATTATAAATATCTCTAATTTGTGCTTGAGTAAAAATTATAAAAAGTTAATATTAATAAAATTTATAATAAGACGAATTAAACAAGATAATAACTAAGGTGTAACTTATAGATTAAGAATAAATCACATAATAAGAATAATTGATGAATAGTATTGAAAAATCAAATTGAACAAGCAAAACGAGAGGAAGTATAAAGTAACTTAAGGATTTAAATTCGATATATAAAGTTCTAAAATCGAAAGTATTATTCCTATTGATGCTTTTTTCTGTGCTAATTTAGATGAAATTTTACCTTTAAAAAAGTATATCTATATTCTAAAAGAGCTTTTAACTAATACTCTCTCGGCTGCCTCCCATGATAATTGCTCCATAAGCAATTGTTCAAGAAAATTAAAAAAAAAAAAGTGAGTAAAGTGTATTTTATAAAAATAGAAAAAGATGGAAAAAATGTATAAATAAGAATTAAAAAAAGTGAGAACAATGATTAGAAATAGAATTAGGGCAAATTTTTATAAGGGGGACTAAATAGAAAAATAATTCAAATTTCGTTTACAAAAGCTATTATTGGTGTAAATTATCAACCATAAGTTACTCATTTCAGTGGACACATTTTATTTTTATCATTAATATCTTTAACTGTAATAATTAAAAATTATAATAAATTTATATTTAAAATTTTTGTATTGAGATGAACAAATAAAATCGTATACTATTTATATCACTCTTGTTGAGGTTATTTTTATACATTTAGAAAGCGTTTTTCACTAAATAATAGCTATTGGAGTAATTATAAAAACTAATTTAATTAAATTATATCTAGTTGACTTTGTGATATTTTTATACATACACGAAATTACAATTAATTAAGGATGTTATAGAAAAACTCAATAAAGAATATGACACAATCAAAAAAGCGTATAAAATTGTCTGCATGCTTCATAATGTAATTGTAATTATAGTACTTACTTCAGTACAAAATTATAATGCGGAAATAATAATGTAGAGACTTATTTTTAGGGTTTTAAATACTTGATTTGTATTATTCATAATTAGAAGAAAAACGCCCCTATTTATACAAAAGCTTAATAACTTAAACATAAAAATTAAAATAACATTATATCTTAAATTCCTAAAATAGAGGGATAATATTCTAACACAATATTTTCTAAAATAAAGAGATAATATAATATCAGAGTTTATTTTGTTCCTTTTTTTCCTACACTCCCCCTCAAGTTTGGTTTAAGTTTGGTCTCGGGATGACCGAAACCAAACTTGCCAAAATATTCTTCAACGCTTTTGAGCCAATTGCCTTTAACAAAAAGTCTGCTAGTTGATATTTTGATTTTACAAAGAACATTTTGATAATCTCTTTGGCAAATTCTTCACAATTGATTTTTCATTTTTCGGGTTTAAATAAAAGGTCAAGAAACAAATTGAGCTGATCTATTTCATTATTTGGGTCAAAAATTTGGACTTTGGATTTTGTCCTCCACGTCAATTTGGATTTCCATAATTGAAATTTCTTACTTGCCCCAATTATTCCCAACCCCATTTCTCTTTCTATAACTTTCAGTCGCTTTTCCTCATCTGCTTCTAACATCAAATTTTTTCTTTTCTTTTTACCTTTGTTTTCTAAATTCCAGTGAGGGCCATCACTTGAGTTCGATCTTGAATCTGGGTTTTCTAGGTTTGCTTGTCTCGAATTTTCTGGGTTTGTTTTTAAATTTGGCTTTTGATTTTCTGAGGGATTAAATCCCCATGACGTCTTTTCTACCATACTTCTACCCCTCGCGACCTCACGTTGAATGGTCTCATCAACGGGTGGTAGTGGAACGATCCGAGAATGAAGTGGATTGTTGTCCATAAATCTCGAGCGGAGGTAGTGTAGTCAAGAAAATATTCTACAAGGTCGCGGTTGATATTGTTGATGATCCATGAGATCACCATACAATCATTCTGGACCCATTGTAGATTTGTAATGGATGGAGAGATGGCGGTAATATGGTTGAGCCTCCACTGATCACCGATTTCTGTTTTCATTTGTTTATACCACATGGTGTAATTTTGGTAGTTTAGTTTTTCAATTTGGATTGGTTGTTCAAGTTTTTGGGTCATTTTTTGAAAAAGTTGAAATATTTGTTCCATTTGTGCCATGGAAATCATGGTCCTGGTTTGGTTTTGTTTTTGGTTTGGGTTGGTTTGATTGGTTTTGTTTTGATTTGGTTTTTGTTTGGATCGATTTTGGTCGATTATGATCAATGATAAAATATCGATAGAGTTTTCCCGTCCAGGAAAACCTTACGGCGCTGATACCATGTAAAAAATCATAATGCGGAAATAATAATGTAGAGACTTGTGTTTGGGGTTTTGAATATTTGATTTGTATTATTCATAATTAGAGGAAAAACACCCCTATTTGTACAAAAGCTCAAGAACTTAAACATAGAAATTAAATAACACAATATCTTAAATTTCTAAAATAGAGGGATAATATTCTAACGCAATATTTCCTAAAATAAAGAGATAATATAATATCAGAGTTTATTTTGTTTTTTTTTCTCACAACTTCTAAATCAATTTAAGTTTTTAAAATGGTTAAATATTGGTTTTTTTTTTTTATACTTATTATTTGCTATTCTCTCCATTTTGTATTGTTGGTTATATTGACCAAAAACTGTAAAAAAAAAATAAAAATTTAAACATATGTGATAAACATTATAAAACGAATGGAGTAGTATATTACTTTGTTTATTTCAGTATAGTTCATTACTTTCATTTACTCTTAACAATTTCATCATATAAATAAATTTCGAAAAACTTCATTTCAATTCTAATTATTTCAATATGGTTCAAAATTTGTTAGGATGTAAATCAATTTAGTTATGTTAATTAAAAAAAATCAATTTAGTTATTTTACTTAGTTGGTGGGGTTTGTATCTCAAAATTTTGTAGATTATTTTATTTTGTTTTATATTAATTATTTTGAAATAAGTATAGTGTTTAATTAGCCAATTGTTTTTGTAGACTCTTTAAAGGGATTAGAAATAGGAATATATTACTGAACTAAAATAAAATGCTATACACCACGTAAATTATTAATGCTAACTTCTATAATTATGCGTAACTAGCATATTTATTTTTCAAACTTTTATAATTATGCGTAATTAATATTACACACCGTAAAGATACAAAATGAACGAAACAGAAGAAACCTACCTAACGAATCTTCAAAAGAAACGAGTTTGAACAAATCCACTAATGAGCACCTCCAGCTAGATTGAATGCTAAAAACTACTATGCTATTTTATCCGTTATTGTTATTGTTATCATATTTTTCTCTTTATGCCAATATAAATAATTTGTTAGTGATAAAACATACTACATATTACATATTTTGAGGCTTCAACGAATCATAAGCTTAAGCTGATGGTTAAAGTAGTAAAATAAATAATAAAATAATGAAATTGGCAGGGATGGGATTCAACAAAGGAAAAATTCATATGAAGATGGAGTATATGGAACAACATGCCCAATTCCACCAGGAAAGAATTTCACATACAAATTTCAAGTAAAGGATCAAATAGGAAGCTACTTTTACTTCCCTTCAACAGCATTTCATAAAGCTGCTGGTGGTTTTGGTGGAATAAGGGTTCTTAGTAGACCTCTTATTCCTGTTCCCTTTCCTCCTCCTGCTGATGATTTTACTCTTCTCATTGGTGATTGGTACAAATCTAACCACACGGTATATTTTCTAAACCACTCCAACTATATATACAATAATTTGTGTGCATATTTTTTTAATTATAGGTTACGCCCAGAAAATAAGATGAATGTTAGGTGAAATTATCAATATTTTATCTGAAAAAAGCAGTATATGATTTAACTAAGATAAGATTTTTTATGAAATATATAAAATTTAAATAACACTTCTTATAATTTTTATTGATGTGTATTTAGAACTATTGGGTTTTAAATTTTACTTTGAAAACTGTATAAAAGGTAAAATGAACACACAAATAGTCATAAATGAGATGGTCTTTTCGTGAGACGCGTCTCATACATATATAGGTTAAATAACCCAACCAATTAAACTATGAATATGAGTATAAGGAGGTGTTGGGGCTGTAACCGAAAGATGGTCTATCACAAAATAGCAAAAATAATAGATAAAGAAAAAGAACGAGTAATATTTTAATCGTATAAAATACTTCTATGAGGTAATGTAAGTTAAACAATAGAAATTTCTTATTTGTGACTTTGAGGTAATTTTTTTCTCGAGGGTTTTGCTGTGGCAGAAATTGAAGGCAATTTTGGACCACGGAAAAAAGCTTCATTTGCCTGATGGAATTCATATCAATGGGCGACGAGCAAATACTGCTATTTTCAATGTTGAAAAAGGTACATGTTAACCATGGTCATTATATTTTTAATGTTGAAAAAAGTACAAGTTGTTAGCTATAGTTAATTCATATCATAATTCGTCTTTAAAAATACTTTTATTATATCAACTTCTTATTAATGCTAAAATAGTAAATTGGATAATGTGAGCACTGAAAAATATGGGATTATAAATTTGCGAATTATTTGCAGGTAAAACATATAGGTTTAGGATATCAAATGTGGGAGTTCAAAACACACTTAACATAAGATTTCAAGACCATAAGATGAAGCTAGTAGAAGTGGAAGGGACACATACTATGCAACAACTCTATTCATCGTTAGACATTCATGTTGGTCAATCTTATTCCGTTCTAGTCACTGCTGATCAGGATGTCAAAGACTTCTACATCGCAGTGTCAGACCGATTCCACAATGTGATCCACACAACCACAGCAATCCTCCACTATAAGGGCTCCAACACCCCTGTGTCTGGCCCTCCTCCGGGTGGACCCACCTCCGAAATTGGTTGGTCCCTCGAGCAAGCACGTACTATAAGGTAAAATCCTGACACATTTTCTTCACTATATATTACTTCGATTCTGACATATTTGCAATTAATTTTGTGACATAATGTGTGGGTAAATATCACCAACAGTACTTTAGTACGACTAATTTATTACACTAATTTGCGTTCAAATTTTATGTTTATTAATAGGACAAATTTAACAGCAAGTGGACCAAGGCCAAACCCACAAGGATCATACCACTATGGAGAAATTCCATTGAGCAGAACAATCAAGCTTAGAAGCTCTGCAGCTCTAGTGAATGGAAAGCAAAGATATGCTGTCAACAGTGTTTCATTCATTCCAGCAGATACTCCTCTTAAGCTAGCAGATTACTTCAACATATCGGGTGTTTTTCGAGTCAATAGCATCCCTGATCACCCTACCGGAAAAAGCATGTACCTTGACACAGGGGTTTTGGGAGCTGATTACAGAACCTTCATAGAGATTGTTTTTGAAAACAAAGAGAACATCATTCAAAGTTGGCACCTTGATGGCTATAACTTTTTCGTTGTTGGGTACGTAGAATTTTTCACTTATAAGCTCTGAATAAAGTTATCGTGTCTAGATCATCATCATCATACACAATATATCTCACTCGATCAGGGTCTGAGAAAGAAAGAAAGACGGCAACTCTATTCCTCCGTCTAATTGAGTTCGCTACACTTCGTAGAAAAACAAAGGTAGCAAACTCAATAAAGTTGTCGGGTAATCAAGGATATAGAGGTGTTACACTTAAACCCCTTGTTTACTAGATCAAAGTATTACATGAATGATGGAACTATACAGGCACATATGAATCTATTCTAACCTTACTTATGATGAGACTCGACTATTTTGATGGCAGAATGGATGGCGGAAAATGGTCACCAGAGAAACGAACACAGTACAATCTACACGACGCAATTTCACGGTGCACAGTACAGGTAAATAACACATGAACTAAAGAACTTAAGACCTAAACAAGACACATTTTGACATTTTGTTGTTCATTTCGTCATGTACGTTATAGGTATACCCGAAATCATGGACAGCGGTGTATCTTTCGTTGGATAATGTTGGGATGTGGAACGTAAGGAGTCAGTTCTGGGCACGCCAATACCTGGGAGAACAATTTTACTTGAGAGTTTATACAGCTTCACATTCTTTAAGGGATGAATATCTGTTACCTGATAATGCCCTTCGCTGTGGCAAAGCTCTCAAGTAATTGTTATTATCTGTTATAAACGGAGAAACTCTGCTATTTTAAGTACTTGCATATTTATGTGAGGGAAGTGAATTGAAATTAATTAAAAATCCCTTCTTGGGATTTTAAATTTTATTAACATTTTGAATTGAAATTTGTTTATTGGGGAGAACTGGCAAACAACTCGAATGCCAGTTTTAATGAATATCTTGCTCTATTGTTTGTTCTTGAATGGCTATCTTGTCCTATGTTCTTATATTGCATTTTGTTTTTGTGAACTGCTATAGATAAGAAAAAATAATTATTAGGAATAAATTATTGAAATTACATATTAACACAAATCTAATTTATCTTGTACACATTACTATTTTTCTTTCAAATTCTATTCAACAATTAAGGTCCAAGTATAATTTGTAAATATTGAGTATGTTTGGCAAATAACTGATAGCTGGTAGGCTGATTGCTAAAAGCTTATTACAGTGGTTGATTTGACCAGCTCATTTTGAATCCGTTGCTGTAAGCAGCTTGTTCAAAAACAGCTTATTCATAATAATAAGTTGTTTCAACAAGTTAATTTACCAAATATTAGCATGGTTTGACCATACAACCCTCTATTTCTATCAGAATAACTTAAAATTGCCCAATAAACTATTTTGTCAAACAACCCCAATGTAAAAGTCATGCAAGTAAAAAAACGGAGAAAGTACTTCATATGTAGAATTCTGATACACTTGCTATCAAGAGTTAATTGAAAACAACTTCTTTGTCATCATAAGTACTCGTATTAAGCAGCATACATCCAACCACTCAAATGATAAATATGTGGGAGCTTAAGTTGAAACCACTAATTAGCATTGAAGAACTGAAATACTGTTGTAAATAAATTAGAACATCAAAGAGTGATAAGATTAAGCCTCCAGGTTAAAATCAATTATTTATTATGAGGTACAAAGAAATTGAATCACACATCACCATGATGAACATTGTAGCTAATTATCAACAGTATTTCACAAAATTCACTCAGCAAATACAGCGTGAAGAGAAATTCTACAGACAAAGTATAATAACTCAAATTCACCTTCGAATTAGATGATCAGCATGGCGAATGGTAGCCTTGGTTATATATTACCTTGTACATAGAATATACGCCACAATTATTGAGATTATCTGTTACAACACTTCAAGCCTCAGCAACCTGATCAAGCCACAAAGAAATTCACAATGTCAGCAAACTTATCACCAGTATCTTCAATGCGGCCTTTGTCAAAACATTGTACAAGTATCAGTTACGGTCATACAGAAGAACGAAATGTACAAAATAATGACTAATACTGATTCGAGAAGGCATCATTTATGAAAAGACAACCATAATTGCATCACTTTAGGATTCATGTCAGAGATGACGAGCCGAAAACACAGCTATTTGCCTATCCACAACAATCCCTTGCACTACTGGTGTGAATATTTAATTTTCCCCCAAAATGATGGAAAGGAATATAATGGTATAAGAAAGATGATCAACCGTTTTTTGAGAGATCACTACACCACTCGAATTCTAATCCAAACCGACCATCTGACCGACTGAGATCCGACTTGTTTTCCTAAACTTTGATGATTTTTTTGTTTTACATTGATATTTTTGAGTTGTAAGTTGAAATATCTATTAGTTTGTCGATTTTTATTATTTGAGTTTAATATTGCACGAATATCACTTGAAAGTTGTTTTTCGCCTAATAAAATAAGAACAAATATTTTTTAAATTTTAACGAAAAAATTACTGGGTATTGTTAGTTAGTTTAGAGCAATCAGAATAAAATAATGATAAATCTAGACCCGTTACACGACCGACCTAAAACCAACCCGACCAACCAATCTACCAAGTCTATTAATAACCTACATCACGTCTTAAGATGGTTATGATTTAACCCCCCATCCCCTAAAATGCAGTCAACGGCCACATATGCATTAAGGCGCCCACTTAAGTTAACTCGGAGGGCACTCCTAACATCAACAAAATCCTTGGCAAACCTCTACACACGAGTAGGCTGGTAAACCTAAATATCATCCTTCCATTGATCCATTCCACAAAAACAAAAACAAAATCACCCTGTTATGACCCCTAAATTCAGCACAAGTATTCAAAATATGCCAATAATATTATATTTAGAGCTATTCCGAATTACAACTCCGGGCACTACTAACTACAAAAATCAGCATGAAATTTTCACCTTATTCCTAAGTTTACAATGAAGTTTGCCAAAACAAATAGCAATTTGATTTTGTTACGTGAACAATATGCACATACACCAACCTAAACATTATTCAGTTCTTAGTTGTGTTCTGAAAGCAGCAAAACCTATTTTATCTCCCCCATTTGCTGTTCATAAATCCATCACTATGAAAATCTAAACAAGAATCTTATTTTAGTTTTCCACAATTCAGCCTATATTTTCATGGACTTTCAGTGTTGAAAAAACCTCACCCACTTACTGAATCAGTGATAGTACATTAATCCAACAACGCTCAAGAATAACTTTTCCGTGTAGGGCTAAAACAATGAGTAATTATAAGCAATTTAGCATTCTCAATGCAAATTTCATTATTGGCTCCTCATAACTCAAGATATAGTACAATAAAGTGCAACTATAGAGCCAATTCTTGTGTACCAATCTCCAAGGTGTCTTATTTTCCTTATTCCAAGGGAAGGTTTTTAGAACCTGGGCATTTGCACCATTCTCCGTAAAGTAATTTGAAACTTATGCAAGATTTTTTTTGTACAAGGATCAGAGAATCGGTGCTTTATAAATAGAAGATCGAAGGTGTTGATGTTTGGTGACTCGAACTGAGACTGAGATATGGGTTGATGAATCAAGATGGACGATATCCAAAGAGCAAACACCGAGGTGTTTGTTGAAGGCAACCTGAAGACGAGTACGTTTTCCAGCACCAAAAGCCGACTCGACTTTCTTGGCGTTGAGGGAAACTCTGAGTCGGCGTTTACTTCTAATCTATGGAGTTTTTGTCCAGAATCAAAAGCCTACTCAACTTGATATGGGTAAGCACAAAAGTCGACTTGATTTTTAGCGCCTATCATGGTTATTATTTTCTTGTGTGTCGATTTTCGTGTTTATGTAACTGAATTTCTTTCTATGGGAGGTTTACTATATAAACCCCTCTTATAATTAGAATTAGGGTTCATAGAAACACAAGAGAGAAAATTAAGCCGCCATTGAAGAGTTTTCAAAGATTCATCTTTGTAATCTTCATGTTTAATAGTATAATTAAAGTTCTCGGTGCCTGTGGATGTAGATATCGCATTGATAGTGAACCACGTTAATTATTGATGTGTTTTCATATTGTTCTTGAATTGTTCTTTGTTTCTTTTATTGTTTAGGGGTAATTGCTTCCGTTGTCCACACAACAAAAGGGTCTGTTGGTTTTCAGGTAGGAGATGAATGAATATGAAAGATTTCTGGATCTGGCAACGACTCAGTCACGGCAAGGCATCCGAAAACTGAACTTCCCAAAGAGATTGGAAGATGAAGGGTGGAGGATGCTATGGTTCTCACTCTTATTGTCCGTCCAATGTTATCAAAAACAGTGCATGATGCATGGCGTTACTAATCAGTCTTCTTGAACATAGGGGAATGCAATTCCCAGGTGACGTATATGATGGAAGAAAGTATGAAACATAGCTTAAATGATAATAAGAACAAACTCGCACTCAATCTACAGAGAATCTTAAGAATCTCTAATGGGAGTCTAATAAATGGTGATGGAAAAGGAAAAGAACGAGAAGGAAGGGAAGTCGAAAGGTCACTAGGATAATTAAATATTATTAATGCTGCAGTAAAAACACATCTAAAAATTTATTGGGCAACCAAGAGACATGTAAATGTTAACATGGAAAACATAAAGAAAAAGGAGTATTTTACAGCAAATAAGACTAATAGGCCCTATAAGTTCCAAAGACCCATTTCAGAGGCAAATGCAAATTTGGAGCCAAGGAATTTTATACATAGGGGATATTATGAGATAAGTAAAAAAAAAATAAAAACTAAGCTTGAGAAAAAAAAAAGTATTTCTCAAAATAAGCGTCTTCAGCCCAAAGCTAAGGTAAGGTACTAACAACAAACATACGTGGAGATGGTCAAAAAAGGTCAAAACCTTTTTGATCACCATTAGAACACAGGAGTAGAATTTTTTGCCTTAATAACAGCGAAAAGACATGGGGGTTAAAAATACAGCGAGTCTTCTTCCCGACTAATTTCCCCAAAATCATAAACCCTATTTAATTATGTTAATGTTAACTTAGATATGCAAGTTCTAGTGTCATGACATTCACAATTACAAGTATTTCGTTTGCTTGTGCCATGCACCCATCTCGTTAGTTATCCTCTTTGACTTGAGCATTCTTAATCCACAAACTAGCTCTAAATCATGTCCCACTCAAATCCACATTACTGAAGTCATGCCCTCTTATCTCTATCAACGGCACGACTAGGGGTGTTCAATGGGCCGGATAAGAGCCGGACCGGGCTTAGGTAAATATGGGCCCTTTATAATTAAAATGGGCTTAAATGGGTTGGGCTTTCAAAGCCCGGTCCGACCCGACCCATTTTTAGTGCTTAAAATTATTTAAATTCCCATTTATCAATTTATAATAATTAAACTATCATTTATAATAAATAAATTGAAAAAATATTAATAATTCCATTGACATTGTCATTTATAATATTTAAATAATACATTAATTATGCTACTTACAAAGGCCCGTTTTCGGCCCTAATTGAGCTCTTTTATAGTCCGCTTCATTTTAATTATAGTATAACCCGTTTTCGGCCCAGCCCTTACAAAGCCCTTCAAAAAACGGGCTGGATAAGGGCTCAAAATGGGGGCCCGACCCATTGAACACCCCTAGGCATGACCCAAAAACTGTGAAGGTCGTCTCACATGCCTAAGATCTCCAAGAGTTATCCTCTATATGCTCATTTAGAGACGAACTAAAGTATAGAGTGTTGGAGCAAAAATTGGTGAAACATGGCCGAGAGTCAACTCATTGCCTAGAGAATCCTCATTCACAACCACATCGTCCTCGAAAAGGGCTTCCATAACATCAATACTCACATTATGAGAGTCTGAATATACTTGTTCATTAATTGCTTCTAGGTAAACCCCTATGTCATTTAGAAGATGGATTTGGGAGGGTTCAAGAGGAGTACAAAAGAACGATGGAACAAAGGAATTTTGACTTTCTTGGGTTAAAAGTGGATTAGGCATAGGGGGAGGAGTAGATGGAGTTACATTCAAAACTTAAACTAAGGATTATATATAATGTAAAGATGAACGGAAATAATGAATAAATATTAACTTACTCTGTTAAGAGGGTTGTCTGGAGATTTCTTCCACAATTTCCATATCATTTCCTTATATTGGGTGTGAGTCAGACCCGGTTTCTCAGCCTTCAGCCTTGGTAATTCGGCTTCTTCAAAAGCCTATAAAGTAACAAGTGTGTGAGTACAAGAAATAAGCAGGAACTATCAAGCACAATATTCAGTCCAGAAACCCTAACACGCAAATTAACAAAATGAGAACTAGACACTCTACTTTTGCAATACAAAAAAACAATCGAGCAAAATCATATAAACCAAACAAATTATAAAAATATAAAAGTAAAATTAACAGAAAATAAATAAAATCCAAGGGTGATGGTGTGTGCTTATGAGTAGATCATCTTTATTCATTTGGAAGAAATTTTACAGAGATTGATTTCATTCATATCATAATTTAGACAAACCTAACAATTTATGCCTATTACAATAACTTCAAGTATTATTGAGGATATCTTTCACTGATCTAAATTTCTAAGCAAAACAAAAAAGCTCCCAAAGAGAATATGTTCAGAAGTTCCAATTGGATTTTCTAAACCTAAGCTCTCAACACTTAAGACTCAGAAATGGCAGAACTACTTGCAACAAACCCAACAAACATGCCAAAATTCTAGCTATTGTACATAATGAATGATGTTGCTATGGATCCAGAAGTACAGAGGCCCAATATTGTGTACACATATGCAAGGAAGAGAAAGCAGTAATGAGCAGGAACACTGATGCAACAAATCTGTTAGCAAAAGGAAATGAATCTGTTAACAAAGGGAATATTTCTGTTATTCTAGAGCTGAGCAGTACTTTTGCTAATTGTTCTAGCAAGTTGTACTTGCTATATAAGCTAGAGGAAGAGCTAGATATCAGTATGCTTGTAATATCTTGGTGTAGTACCTTGTAGGGGTTATTAAGCCACTCTAAGAGCTCAAGGGAGTACACTACTCTCTATATCATAATACAAGCATTCCAATCTTCTCTCTTCTTCTATCTTTTCCTCTTCTCTGTAATATCTCTAATCTCTGTTCTTTTCTTTTCTGATGTCTCTATTCATTGTGCATTGAAGGAGACTAGGTACCCACCATAACAGTGGTATCAGAGCACTCCGATCACCATGGCACCCACACAAACCAACAGGATTGAAACATTAGAAGAAAGTATGGAGGCACTGCAGTCCTCAATTCCGGAGTTACAAGGGTCCTTCGAGGGTAAAAACAGTGATATGATGTAACAGTTGGAAGTATCACAATCAAAATTCGCTGTGGACTACGGAAAAAAATTAGATGTTTGCTCGAAGGGGCAGGAGGATCTGAAGGCAGCAGTGAATGTGCTTATGAAGGAAGTCTGAGAAATTGGACTTAAAAATTCCGAAGGAGCACAATCACAATAGTCAGCTCATACCAGGGATAAAGAACCTGAGCAAAATTCCAGACTAACCTTCAAACAGCCTAGGGATCGATGGCCGTGAACTTGGAGTTGGTTACGGGGAGGAGAATCAAGGGGAATATGGTAACTGCAAGCAAGGCGACTGGAGTTTCCCATTTTTACGGGAGTGGGAACGGAGGATTCGATAGTAAAGGCTGAACGGAGTTTTGAGTTCTATCATTTATCCGAAAAGGAGATGGAAGCTGCAATTGTGGGGCTAGAAGGCAACGCCCTAGCATGGTTTAGATGGGAGAATAAGAGGAACCCGATAACTAACTGGAGAACCCTTAAGAAGTTGATGCTCCGACATTTCCGGGGACGTAGAGGTGGATCTTTAATGGAGCAGTGGCTTACCCAGACGCAAGTAGGCGATGTTGAGGATTACGAAACACGCTTCATCCAGTTCGCTTCGAACGTGGTTAGTGAGGAATTCCTTATTGCGAATTTCATTAAGGGTCTGGATTGTAGAATTCAAGTAGAGCTGAGATTAATGGATCCAGTGACCATGGAGGAAGCTCTGGAATGGGCAATCAAAATTGAGAAGAAATTGCTTGTGACATGGAAGACAAGTAATTATAATGAACCTAAAATTATAAACCCATCTTTACCCAACCCTAACCGTACTTATACTTACCACAAGGGAAATTACAGCAATACCCCTACCCCACAAAATTTAAACCCTAACCCACATAAATACAGTAGCCATTACCCTCAACATCAAAACTCTCACACCCACCAAAATTCCCAAACCCACCCTAATACCCAACATCTCTCAGACAAGGAGTTTCAGGAGAAGAAGTGTCGTAGGCTATGCTACCATTGTGATGAGAAATGGAAAGTCGGGCACGTCTGTAAACGAAAAGAACTCAGCGTTCTGATCTTTGGCGAGATAGAAGCAGAGGGGGAAGTAGAGGAGGAATACTACGATGTCGAGGAAGGGGAGGTAGAAGTAATCTTGGAGACTCCTGTGAGCGTTTCTCTCAATTCAGTTGTGGGAATCGATAACCCAAAAACGATGAAGCCAATAGGGAAATTCGAAGGGGTGAAAGTGGTGGTAATGATAGACCCGGGAGCAACACATAATTTTATTTCATCGGAGATAGTGGCGACTCTGGGCACAGGTGAAACGAGGGTCGGAAAGAGAAGTTATCAGAATGTCATCCTTGATTTGGGAGTGGTTTGTATTACTGAAACTTTTCTACCCTTAGAATTAGGGCATTCTAATGTCATATTGGTTATTGAATGGTTGGCAAAGTTGGGAACAATTGGGAATAATTGGAAAACACCCATGATGCAGTTTCAGTGGAAGGGAAATAAGGTGTTGTTAAGAGGAGATGCTTCTTTAGAACGTTCCTTGATCACGCTGAAATCTATGATGAAAACCATCAAAAAAACAAGAGGGGGTGGGTTGGTGGAATTAATGAAAATCGAAGGTACTAAGGAGGTCAATAAGGTTAGTATACCATCTGGAGTGCCAGAGGAGTTGAATAATGTAGTCGAGCAGTTTACGACAGTCTTTCATATGCCTAATGAGTTGCCTCCTGTACGCTCAAAGCAACACCACGTTGTGTTGAAGGAAGGCACTAATCCGATTAGTGTCCGGCCATACCTATATCCTCAAGTCCAAAAGGAGGAAATTGAGCGACTTAAAGCAGACATGTTACAAGCGGGAATCATTCAACCATCGTGTATTCCGTTTTCGAGCCCTGTTCTTTTGGTAAAGAAAAAAGACGGATCATGGAGATTTTGTGTGGACTATCGAGCTCTTAATAGGGAAACAGTAGCTGATAAATTCCCAATCCCGGGAACTGTTAGACGAGCTTCATGGGGCTCACATCTTTTCGAAGTTGGATTTAAAAGTCGGTTACCATCAAATACGGTTGGGCGCAGAGGATGTTCATAAAACAGCCTTCCGGACACATGAAGGGCATTACGAGTTTCTTGTGATGCCATTTGGGCTTACTAACACCCCTGCGACCTTTCAGTCGTTAATGAATAAGGTATTCAAGCCTTTTCTTCGTCGTTTTGTCCTTGTTTTCTTTGACGACAAACTCGTATACAGCTCTTCAATGTCTGAGCATGTTCAACACTTGTTAATAGTGCTGGAAGTTTTGGAGCAACAGAAACTATATGCGAATGCAAAAAAATGTGAAATAGGGCGCTCTCGGGTAGCATATTTAGGGCATATCATTTCAGAGAAAGGAATTGTTGTGGACTCAGATAAAATCAAGGCTATGCAAGATTGGCCAAAACCTCGAAATTTGAAGGAGCTACAGGGTTTCTTAGGGCTAACCGGGTATTATAGACATTCATTCATCAATATGCTTGGTTAGCTAACCCACTGACACAACAGTTAGGTAAGGATAATTTTTGTTGGGATGCCAAAGCCACAGAAGCCTTTGAGACACTAAAGGCAGCCATGTTAACTACTCCAGTATTAGCCACTCCAGACTTTTCACAACCATTTGTTATTGAAGTTGACGCTTCAGGTTTCGGTTTAGGGGTAGTTCTTACTCAAAATAAGCATCCCATAGCTTATTTTAGTAAAGCCATAGGGGTCCGGGGGCAAGCCAAGTCTATATACGAAAAAGAACTAATCGCGATCGTGCTGGCCATACAAAAATGGCGATATTATTTGATAGGGAGGCATTTTGTAGTTTGGACTGATCAATGGAGCTTAGGGTTCATTTTGGAACAGCGTGAGGTGGGGGCCGAATACTAGAAATGGGCTAGCAAGTTGTTTGGGTATGATTTTGAAGTGCTTTTTAAACCTGGCAAACACAACAATGCTGCAGATGAGTTATCTAGGCATCCTCATTTGGAGAATGTGCAACTTGGTGCTCTTGCAATTTCTCTGTGGAGATTGACCGGACTCAATTGAAAGAGGAAATAGCTAAGGATTCCACCCTTAGCAAATTGAAGGTTGATTTGTGCTCTCAAGGTGGGAGACATTGTTGGGTACTATTTGCATAATGAGAACTTGTTATACAAAGGACACATGGTGATACCGAAAACTTATACAGTGATTGACAAATTATTGCATGAATATCACATGTCTGCTATCGGCGGCCATAATGGTGAGTATAAGATGTATCTTCGATTGGCCGAAGATTGGTATTGGGAAGGGATGAGGAAATCAGTTTCACAGTTTGTTCGTCAATGTGCGATTTGTCAAGGTGGGAGTAAAAGACTTCCCATCAACAACCCTCAAGGCTTCTTCAACCTCTACCAATTCCAGCGCAAATATAGGAGGAAATTATCATGGACTTCGTGGAGTCCTCACCCAAGTCTAGTGGGTTTGACATGGTTTTGGTGGTGGTAGACCGTTTTTCGAAGTATGCACACTTTATAAGGCTCAAACATCCCTTTAAAGCCCTGCAGTAGCAGCTCTTTTTATTAAGGAAGTGGTCAAGCTACATGGGTTTCCAATGTCCATAATTTCCGATCGTGACAAAATCTTCATGAGCAAATTTTGGTCCGAACTTTTTAGACTCCAAGGTACCTCCCTACTTCGTTGCACAGCCTATCACCCGCAGACCGACGGTCAGAGTGAGATTGTCAATCAAGCTCTTGAGGCATATTTGAGGTGCTTCGTGAATAGGCAACCCCGCCAGTGGTTCAAATGGCTCCCTTCGGCCAAATACTGTTATTATACCTCTCCACATTTATCGATTGGCATATCCCCCTTCAAGGCGGTTTATCGTCGTGCTCCACCATCCCTCATTTGAATTGGTCATAATGTCACCCCGGTGGATAGTGTAGAACAAGGATTGAGGGAAAGGGATGCCATTGTGGATGATTTACGGTTTCACTAAATTAAAGCTCAACAGCTTATGAAGAAGTGGGCAGATAAGAAAGGGTGTGAAAGCTCCTTTATGGTGGGTGATTTGGTGTTAGTCAAACTGCAACCTTACCAGCAACAATCACTAGTAAGAAGGCTTTGTGATAAGCTTGCAGCCCGCTTTTACGGTCCTTACGAAGTCCTTCAAAGGATTGGAGTTGTAACTTACAAACTACTCTTACCTGCTAACAGTAAAATACACTCGGTTTTTCATGTCTCTCAACTCAAAGCGACTAAGGGAGCGACCTTCAATCCAACGCCCATTCCAACTCAGCTAAACTAGTCATTGGAATTGGTGGCAGAACCTAAAGAAATCTTGAAGGTCCAGTGGGGACAAAATCGTTCCTTAGAACGTGCTGATGTGCTCATTAAATGGAAGGGTCTTCCACATTTAAAGGCCACATAGGAGCATTAACATGACATTGTTGCTGCATTTCCTAATTTCCACCTTGAGGACAAGGTGCCTCTTGATGGGGAAGGTATTGTTATGGATCTAGAAGTACAGAGGCCCAATATTGTGATACACATATGCAAGGAGGGGAAAGCAGTAATGAGCAGGACCACTGATGCAATGAATCTGTTAGCAAAAGGAAATGAATTTGTTCACAAAGGGAATATTTATGTTATTCTAGTGTTAAGCTGTACTTTTGCTAATTGTTCTAGAAAGTTGTACTTGCTATATAAGCTAGAGGAAGGGCTAGATATCAGTATGCTTGTAATATCTTGGTATAGTACCTTGTAGGAGTTATTGAGCCACTCTAAGAGTTCAAGGGAGTACACTACTCTCTATATCAGAATACAAGCATTCCACTCTTCTCTCTTCTTCTATCTTTTTCTTTTTTCTGTAATATCTCTAAACCTCTAAACTCTGTTCTTTTCTTTTCTGTTGTCTCTATTCATTGTGCATTGAAGGAGACTAGGTACCCACCATAACAGATGTCTTATGTCTAAACTCTGTAGTCTAAACAGGCTATTATTATTCAAATTTGTTGAACTTTGGTTTAGGATAACCATGATAAACCTCACAAGCAATGCACTCAAAGTCCTCAAATAAGGGCTTGAGCTTGATCGTGGATTCACAGTAGCTAGCTACTTCATCAAGAACCATTTCAGAGTGTGAAAAGAGCCATCCCCATTAATCAATGGTTCGTTATTGTCACAATTATCTAACTAGATGAAATATCTTTCATATAGGATCCATTGTCCAGCTTATTTGCTTAGTTCAAGACAAAATTTAGAAAACCAGATTCATAAGGACAATGAGTATTAAGAAGTAATGAAGGGGGTTGTTCAAGCTTCAAAGCACAACTACAATAAGTTTCAAACTACAGACAAGAACTATTACCCGAAAAGAATAGACCCTTAAACAACAAAATCCACCAGCATACTAAAGTAAGTAATACTTGTTTAATAAAAAGTTTACCATAACCCTGTGCATATGACAACTCACCACACACAAATCAACCTGCTCATAAGATTTCAAAAATGGTTTTATTACTGTATAATTAAGGTTCATTCATCACTCAGTAAATAAGTCAGTCAATCACAATGAAATATTGCCGTCAAGATAACAATGGCTTTTGAACCTGAATTCTTGATGCTAATTTCAAAGTTCCAACCCTATGTGCACATCCTCAAACTAGGAAAGCTAGGCTACATAGATTTTCTTAAAACGAATTTTGAATCGATTGCGGTATGCTAAACACTAATTGTTGTCAGTGATGAACAAAAAACACCTGTCTTTGAAGAACAGATTTACTTGATTATAGTCATTCACATGAGCTCTATTACTTTGGGCATTGTGGCTAGTACATATTCTACATCAAAGACAAGTTTCCGAAGATAATTATTTAAAGCAGCTGAAAACTACCAGAATTATCAAAACAGATAATTATTCAGTTTGCTAAAATAGTAAATTAGTAATATGAAAAACCAATACTTGCATCATTGCATGCACCGATAAATAATTTCTAGATTTGTATCAATGTTTCCCGATTGGAAGAACTGAATTTACTCAACAGCACCGCATTCTCATTTTCTCACAAAATAATCAACACGAATTTCCACCACTCACCTACGATTAGCTTAATCAACAAAAATTCAAAAAATAATTAAACCGATGAACATGTTTTCTCCACTTCAGAGTTTTACTCAGCTAACCAGTAACCACAAGTAATAAACCAATTAACATTCAGAACTAATCCCATACTAAGTGCCTTAGAGCTCAGTCACACCCAAAACATCTTAGGAACATAAACAACCAAAAAGAATCATAAGCACAATTAACAAACCCAATCATAAAAAAGAACTTCACTTTAATGTATTCTTCAATCATTAACACAAGTAACTATCAACCCATCATATAACATTAAACCCACAATAAATCACACAAAACTCACATGTCCATAAAACAATAATTTCAAAATTAAGTCATGTCACAAACCCTTTTAAGAACATAAAATCCCAAAACAAACCTATGAAACAAATAAAGTGCAAGAAAAGAACTTCAATTTAGATTCTCCTCAATCACAAACACAATTAAATTCAAACCCCACAATAAAGCACAAAAATTATCCATACCCAACAATCTTCACTACCCAAAAACAATACCTTAAAAGATGCCTTTAATCTTTTCTCGGGATGTTTATCAACAGGCAAACTCTCCCCAACAGACATTTGTGCAAGAGCTTCTTCAACACTATGAGCTTCAATCAAATCATCATCTCTATTCTTATTCTCAACCAAAACAAGCTTCTCGTACTCTTGTTCCTCAGCCATTCTACTTTGTTTCTTCTTCGTCTCCTCCGCCTTTTTCTTCAACTCCTCCTCTTCTTTCTCCTTCCTTCTTCTGAGCTCCGCTTCAGTTACTTTTGGTACCACTGCACCCGCCACCCGGTTCGCTTTCTTGTCGGGTTTAATGAGTGACTTTTCAAGTTCCTTCTCCTCTAACTCGGCTAATCGGCGCGCCTCAGCTTTTTTAGCGGCGGCTTCGGCACGTTTTTGTTCATCTTCTTCACGTTTTTTGGCGGCTTTTGATTTGGGTCCTTCGGCTTCCCGCCAGTATTTGTCTTCCTTTTGTTTGGATTCCCTGTCCTTTTTCTCGGCTTCTGCAGCTGCTTTCCTAGCTTTGGCTTCCTCAGCTTTGCTATTCACTCCCAATTTCTTCGGCATGGTTAGAATTTGATTCTTCTTTCTTTAAATTCTAATTTCTGCAATTTTGATTCTAGGTTTTTTGATTTCTGAGTTTTCGATTTCTGGGATTTTGATTCTGGGCCTGGTTTTTCTAATTTCTGGAATTTCGATTCTGGGTTTTTTAATTTCTGGGATTATGAGAAGATTTTAATGGGGAATCAGAACCCAATCCTTAAAGTTCGCCACCCCTTTTCATTTTTTCGCCACCCCCTCTAAAATTACGTATTTGCCCCTGTAGTTAAAAAAATTACAAAAATGCCACTCTTTACAAATTTCTTATTTATAATAATAATAATAATAATAATAATAATAATAAAAACAATAATAAAATTAAATAATAATAATAAATAAAATTAAATAATAATAATAAATAAAATTAATAATAATAATAACATTAATAATAATAATAATAATAATAATAATAATAATAAAAACAATAATAATAATAATAATAATAATAATAACAACAATAATAAAATTAAATAATAATTATTATTATTCAAAAAAAAAAAAAAAAAAAAAAGTTGAGTCGCACAAAATTGGGCGACTGAACCTAGGTCGAGTCGCCCAAAATTGGGCGACTCAATTTTTTTTTTTTTTTTTTTTTCTTTTTGGAAAATAATAATAATAATAATAATAATAATATTAATACAAATAATAATAATTTATAGATTAATGTGGTCTATTAGCTCAGTTGGTTAGAGCGTTGTGCTATTAACATGAAGGTCTCAGGTTCGAGACCTGCACAAGCCATTATTTAATAATTATTGATAATAATAATAATAATATTAATACAAATAATAATAATTTATAGATTAATGTGGTCTATTAGCTCAGTTGGTTAGAGCGTTGTGCTATTAACATGAAGGTCTCAGGTTCGAGACCTGCACAAGCCATTATTTAATAATTATTGATTTTTTATTATAGCTTGTGCAGGTCTCGAACCTGAGACCTTCATGTTAATAGCACAACGCTCTAACCAACTGAGCTAATAGACCACATTAATCTATAAATTATTATTATTTGTATTAATATTATTATTATTATTATTATTATTATTTTCCAAAAAGAAAAAAAAAAAAAAAAAAAAAATTGAGTCGCCCAATTTTGGGCGACTCGACCTAGGTTCAGTCGCCCAATTTTGTGCGACTCAACTTTTTTTTTTTTTTTTTTTGAATAATAATTATTATTATTTAATTTTATTATTGTTGTTATTATTATTATTATTATTATTATTATTATTATTATTATTATTATAAATAAAAAATTTGAAATGAGTGGCAAAATTGTAATTTTTAAAAAATCAGGGGCAAATTCGTAATTTCATTTGGAGGGGGGTGGCGAAAAAATGAAAAGGGTGGCGAAGTTTAGCAACACCCAATCAGAAAGAATGACATAGAGATAGAGGTCAGAGGTGAAGGGTTGAATTTTTCTATGAGGATTGACGATGAGAGTTTGTTAATATAAATCACAGTTATTTAGATAAATCACAGTTATTTATTAATTTGATAAATCACATGTTGCATGATTTGATAGTTAAGGTATTTTGGGATTTTTTTTTATTTTTATAATTTATTTGTTTTCTTTGTCTTTTCATAGTGATTTACAAATCATTGTGATCGACTAAGAATTTCTAGACGATGATTGAACTTTTTTAAATGCTCTAAATAATGATCCCATTTTAATAAAAAATTATATAAAAAATAGAAAAATCAAAATTTAAAATTTCACACTTCATAAAAGAACTGAAAAATAACACATGACGTTTTTCTAAATTTTTTTTTAAAAAAATAAAAGCATTAATTTAATAGGATTATAATTAATTAATTGTGTGTATAGCAATTTTA
This sequence comes from Amaranthus tricolor, assembly GCF_026212465.1. NCBI lineage: Eukaryota > Viridiplantae > Streptophyta > Magnoliopsida > Caryophyllales > Amaranthaceae > Amaranthus > Amaranthus tricolor. The sequence goes on along the minus strand of NC_080048.1, from coordinate 31,925,929 downwards.
TCTTCCAAAATAAATATAAAGTTAAATTAGGTCAGTATTTAAAAAATATGGAGTAATTTTACATTTGTTCTTTATATATCTAAATAAGAATCTTAAAGAGATTAACTGTTTCAAAAAAAAATATTTCATGTGTAAGTCAGAAATTATTTTTAAAAAATATATTGATTTAAATTATCATCATAATCATGAATATTAATAAAAAGAGTAGGAAAATAGCAAATGAAAACTTGTTATAGTCTTGCCAAGTATATTTATTAAGTAAGTGATAGCACTTTTGTAAGATTTTTCCACATGGTAGCATCCAGTTTATGCCTTATCTAACTACCGTAGCACTTTTCGTTAAATTCTTGTCAATTTTCGTTTAATTCACTATTTTGACGTTTCTACCCTTATTAAGTTTTGGTTGTTGTCTTTATAATTTGCCGTAAACTATTTGTATGCTCTCAAATGTTTAATTCACCATTTTGACGTTTAATTCATCAACACTCTCAAATGTTATAACAATTTTGGTTTCAAACAAATTGTTAGCATTTTTGACAAAAGGTGCCTTAAGCACTATTACATAAGCCAAAATGTTCACTTAATGTACTTAACTACGATTATAAAGTTCGAAAGGTTCATTTTAAGCACTAATGCATATGTACTTAACTATGGTAAATTATAAAGATAGCAATTTGAATGAAAACAAAATTGTTTCAACATTTGAAAGCTTTGATGAATAAAACGGTGAATTAAACGTGAAAATCGTGAATTAAACATTTAACAGCATAAAAGTGGTTTAGGGAAGACAAGAACCAACACTTAATACGGGTAGAAATGTCAAAATGGTGAATTAAACGGAAATTGACAAGAATTTAACAGAAAATGCTACGACAGTTAGATAAGGTATAAATTGAATCCTAACATGTGGAAAAATCTTACATAAGTGCTACCACTGGTGTTTCATGAAAATTCGATGCTATCATGTGGAATTCCCCACAAAAAGTAAAAGAAAAAGATAGAAAAAATAAAAAGAAAACCTCATATCTCCGCCCCCTCCCTTTCCAATACCTCATCCCAAACCTCATATGGGCTTACTGGAATATTTGTAAGGAACGGTAGCATATTTATTTATCCTTGATGATTTAAAAAGTCACGATTTGCTTAAGGGATGCCACACGTTTTGTGGTGTTATTTTAATCCCATAAAACTGCCTAAAGTTAGCACATGTGATGGGAAGTTATATGAGTTAATTGGGTGATTAAGTTGCTAATTAATTAGGTAATTTACTGAAGAATAATTCTGATTTATTTTAGTTTACTTTTTTCGTGAATCACCTACTATAGCAGGTCATCGGGTTACCCAAGTTTACTCTAGGCAAAGGCTTCCTAAAATTGGGATTATTCATGGTAAATCAATAAATGTAATTATTGTAGGAAAATCATAAAAAAGTTAGATTATTATAGGTAATTTTTTTCTTTTAAAAAAGTCTCAAATTACTATTTTTACCTAATTTCCATGTAGGTTATGACCGTAAGCAACTTTGACGAGGCTCATATGAACAAAGTATATGCTCCTCGAAAACATTTTAGCCAATATTAATTTGTTTTCCTAAGCTAATCATAAATTCTACGTCTCATATACATATATATATATATATATATATATATATATATATATATATATATATATATATATATATATATATATATATATATATATATATATATATATGTATGTATATTAGTTTGTTGATTCATATCATGAGTTTTGCAATTTATTTTTTCTAGAAATTAATACTTGAAATTCTCATTGACACATTAACTTAATTTTTCATTCTACCTATTTAAAATATTAGTCTTATTCTAGTTCAAATCAAATAAAATTAATAAATTAGAAAAATAAGAAAATATTAAAATTAATATACAGTATTTTTAATACGGATTAAATAATATAGACTAACTCTATATTAGTACGAGAGTTATATTTATATGGAGTATAGTTCTTTAGAACGGAGTCAATTAAAAAGCCCCAACTATAAATTTGACAAATATAAACCTTCGTTCCATATAAAATATGACTTTTTAAAAAAGCTAAAAAATAAAGAAATAATATTCCTTAATTAAATACATTTCTTATGTGTTCATAGATAATAATATATAAAGAATTTTCGATATAATTAATTACTCTCGGAGTCCCTTTTACATTATAACAAAAGAATTTTGCATATAGATTAAGAAATAATTAATCTTGCATGGACTTAGTACATATTAAAATTAAGTGCACCGCCTTAAATTCAAAGAGTATGAGTTGGAGAGTGTTATCAAGTAAAGTAAAGAGAGAGGAGTATGGACTTATAAGTTGGATATTATTGAAGAGTGTATAAAATAGTGGGGACAAAATCCATTTTAGACTTACACATTAAGAATGCTGAGACCGTATAAATTATATGTATGAATCATGAATGATAGATTATAAGAATTGAAATGTGTGGATGAGCATAAAACAAAAGTGGTGGACATTTTCATAAAAATATAGTAGTAAAATAGATGAAAAGACTGAAAAGGAAAATCTGATAAAGCCATTGGGACAAAAGAAGTATAGTTTTACTATTGTATTTAGAAAAGCAGTAATATAGAAAAAACTTTAATTATGAATATAATTTTTTATCATTATTTATAAATTATTGAGCGAGTTGCATCTCTTTGAGAATTCGACTAGGAAAATAAATCGATAAAGACGCTGAATATGTGTTTTATACTTTTGATAGGTTTCTTTCTGTTTTCTTGTATTCACTTTTCTTTTACGGCCAACCTATTTATATTCACTTATTATTCATTATATTTATGAACTATTTCTTTATGTTATTTATTATAACATTTTAACCCAATTAAGTTTGTGTTTATGATACCTCAGAGTGAGATTTGAAAAGAATTGATAGACTACTCATATCAACAAGGTGCATATTCTTTTCATGGAAGCCCATTAGCTAAAAACTTCACAGTTAAGCGTGTTTGGTGTGGACTAATCTTAGGATGGGTGACCTCCTCGGAAGTTTTCTCGGTGCGCACAAGTGAGACAAAAGTGCGTTAAAAAGACTTGTGTTGGTCTGTGGGGCCAGTCTACAGTCTCCATTGGTAGACGCCGACGGTCCAAGGGGAAGAGGTGTTACAGTGTTGGAATCTACAAGTAGCGTATCTAATACATTATCAGTGCCACTCACCGCTTTCTTTACCGGGCTTTATTATTTGGGGTCTCTTCAATCACATTCCTCCTACCCTTTATGTGGAGGGGTACATGTGTGATTTGTTTGTTGTCACTCCCCCCAAACCCTACTACTGAGCGGGAACTGGGTATGATGGTATGGTATGATATGTTATGATGCTTATAAATTATAGCAGCAAAGTTTAGGTCATTTATTAATTATAAGCCAAAAATTTCAATATTTACGAGTTATATCCACTATCAAAAAGTAGAACAAATGTAACCATATCACTAGATTTCGATCACTGATGTTTTAGATGACCTAATAAGTTGGTTTTTTAACCTTCGACTCCCCCTGTATACCTTTGAGTCTTTGACTATTACATCTTTATACCAAACCTATTAAAAGGTAGGGAGAATATAAGGAGAAAAGTAGTATATGAGATGAACTTATATCAGTTTTCTTATATCATCTTATATCAGCATTCAAGATCTTGCACATATATATAGTGCAAGATGATCAAAGGAGACAAATATATTACTATTGCAAGAGATAGAATTCCACAAAACAATGCATTCAATGTATTGTCTCATCACAACACTCCCCCTTGAATGCATTACATATATGTGGAAATTTTAATATGGCATTCATAATCTTAAAACTATCTCATTAAAAACCTTTATCAGAAAAAACCCAGTGGGATAAAAAATGCTGATCAAAGGAAAAAAGAGTACAGTGAGCATATTTCTCCCCCTGAAGTTAACATAAGTCTCGAAATCAGCACATCCCAATCTTGCGTACCAAATACTCAAATTGCTTTGACGGGAGTGACTTTGTGAATAAATCAACTTGATTTTCACAGGATTGAATTTCTTGGACTTTCATCTTTTTATCTCTCTGTAGATCATGTGCCAAGAATAATTTCGGTGACAAGTGTTTTGTTCTGTCTCCTCTGATGTATCCTTCTCTGACTTGATTGATACATGCATCATTACCTTCATAAACTGTAGTTGGAGCCCTAGTTGTATCGTTTAAGCCACAATCCTTTTGGAGTTGGCCGATCATGGACCTCAACCATACACACTCACGGTTGGCTTCATATAAAGCTATCAATTCTGCATGATTTGAGGATGTAGCCGTTAGAGTTTGTTTTGTTGATTTCCAAGATATTACGGTTCCTGCATATGTAAATACATATCCAGTTTGTGACTTGGCTGTATGTGGATCAGATAGATACCCTGCATCAGCATATCCAGTGAGTATGGTATCATTTCCTGACTGGAAAAATAATCCAAGGTCTACAGTTCCCTTTAGGTATCGAAATAGATGTTTTATCCCATTCTAATGTCTTTCTGTTGGTGCATTGCTATACCTAGCTAATAAATTTACAGAAAATGCTATATCAGGTCTTGTATTATTTGCTAAGTACATTAAAGCACCAATGGCACTCAAGTATGGCACTTCCGGGCCTAAAATTTCTTCGTCTTCTTCTTGTGGCGGAATGGGTCATCTTTTATATTTAGTGATCGTACCACCATTGGGGAACTTAGTGGATGAGCTTCGTCCATGTAAAATCGTTTCAAAACTTTCTCAGTATAATTGCTCTAATGGACAAATATTCCACTTTTCAAATGTTCAATTTGTAGACCAAGACAGAATTGAGTTTTTACTAAATCCTTCATCTCAAATTCTTTCATCAAATATTTAGCTATTATCTCAATTTCTCTTGGGGTTCCAATCAGATTTAAGTCATCTACATACACAGCAATTATTACGAAACCGACTTGAGATCGTTTGATGAATACACATGGGCTAATTTGGTTGTTTTTGAATCCTGCTTTCATAAGATATTCACTCAAACGATTATACCACATTCGCCCAGATTGCTTTAATCCATACAATGATTTCTTTAATTTTATAAAAAATATCTCTCTAGGTACATTCTTTGTTGGTAAGTTTAGTCCTTCATATAGATGTCTGTGTCGAGTAACCCATATAAATACGCAGTTACGACATCCATCAATCTCATGTGTAGGCTTTGAGAAACTGTTAAACTTACCAAAAATCTGAGTGTGGTTGCATCAACTACTGGGAAGTAGGTTTCTTCATAATCAACTCCTAGCATTTGAGAAAAACCTTGAGCTACAAGTCTTGCTTTGTATCTAACAATTTCATTTTTCTCATTTCTTTTTCTTACAAATACCCATTTGAAGCCTACGGGTTTTATGACTTTTGGAGTTTGTAAAATTTGCCCAAAAACTTTCCTTTTTTCTAATGATTTTAATTCCGCCTCAATTGCTTCTTTCCATCTTGGCCAATCAGGTCTTTTTTCTGCATTCATTTATCGATATTAGCTCAAGATCATTTTCATCATTTATTATTTCAATAGCTACAGAATAAGCAAAGGATTCATTTGGAATGATCCCTTTTCGATTCCATTTTTTCTTGGAGAAAATATAATTTATTGAGATTTCATAATTTTCATCCTTTTCATTATCGAAGATATCTTGATTTTCTCCTTTATTTTCATTTTCATTTTGAATGTTATTTTGTGCACCTTCTAGGTTTCTCAAATTTCTTGGTTTTAAGTCTTTTGAACCAAGTGGCCTTCCACGCTTTCTTTGCACAACAATTTCATCACTTTTTGCTTTTTCATCAGGAATTTCTATTTGAGCTGGAGTATTTGCTGCTGGTATATGTGATTTTGTAACTCTCTGTAACATCTCGGAATAACTCGGGTCGTACGAAAAGAGAAAATGACCTTTTAAAAACGAGACAACTATAATCCGAGTCAAACCGGGATGTTAGAAAACATTTTAAAACGGTTTTGAAGTTAAGGAAAACGTGCGGATCGAGTTCTATTAGCGTTATTAAGATCTACTAGATAATAAGAAATTCTTAGCAGCGGATAAGAACGAAAAGTTAAATCTACTTATTACAACTTGAGAACGAAAGTCGCCTCATAAAAACCAAATGTTCTTTAAACTAAATTTTTAAGATCTTATTAAGACTTTTCTACCCTAATAATTTATTTCTTCAAGGGACAATCCTCACTCCCCAGACCTGCAACTTAACTTACTGCTAGTCATTGCCCAGATAGGACACAACATCATCGCAGGGTCGTTAAGACCAAAAGCACACGTCAGCGAACGTCGCATACCAATAAATAATAACACAAGAGAAAGTTTTAATTAATTAGCTAACAAATCACAGAACCGTACGCTTCGATCATGCTTATTAAGAATATTTATTTTCATGTAAAAGTTAGTCAGCCATACTGCTGTACTATCCAGCCATACTGCCGGTACACTCCAAACTCCATAAGTGAGACAATACATTAGGGGGAGCTAACCCCTAAGCAAGCCTCTACCATAGACACTCGCCTTACTTCGGTGTCTATAGTTAAGTATGCATACCCCCGCGGTGGCTCATAATGCCCTCATATACCGCGAGTAATTCTTTTCCACCAATTGACGTCATACTACGTCCACTTTTTAAGTTAGTAAGGTCATACTACCTCCATTTATCAAAACAATATATAAAGATTGACGTCATACTACGTCCACTTTTAAGTTAGTGAGGACATACTACCTCTACTTATCATAACAATGTATAAAATTATTGATTCGAACGATAACATTATTCGTTCTATATACCCATGCCTTACTTTCGGGTATCATTAATACATGATACATCGGACTAATGTGAACCACGCTGCGTGTACATACCTTAAGCAAGATAACCAACTCGCAAGCGTCTTAATCAATTCCCGGTCACGAATCGACTTCCTACAAGGTTCAATCGTATTCGGGAAATAAGCACACATACACATTTTCCTCAAATCATCCATAACACACATATACAATCACATCCATACCTAGAATACTACACACAACATGAACATCCATCACATACTATGACATGGTATATACACAAAACCGGACAGCCTATACAATCTGTCCAGAAACTCATCTTAAAACTGTCAAACTGAAAATCCGACTTCACCGTTGCGTCCGGAAGGCGTCAAAACCCCCGAGTACCAATTTTCATAATTTATAATATAGTATAAGTATTTTTAACTTAATTTTAAAGCCAAAAATGCTCCAAAAACACAATTTTTCCATCATCTTCAAAACCTACGGGATCTCATTTTTTTATCACAAATATATAAATTTCAATGCTTTATTCCCTATTAAATCTAAACAATAAAATTTACATAATTTTCATGATCACATCCAAAAATAAATTTTAATTATTTATTTATATTTTTCTCAAAAATAAATCTTTTTACACCAATTTACACACACAAACACACCACACATATACATGTATATTTCTCTACCAACATTATAAATCTCCACTATTTATCAATAAAAATAAAAATAAATTTCCATCACCACATATATTTTTTTTTATATGAGCAACCATTTTTTTTTTTTTTTTGTATATACATATATATATATTTTTTTTTTCAATCATTCTTCAAATAATTCTTCATACACATGTAAACATATCTAAAACCCTAAAACCATACATTAATTTAAATGGAAAAACATCATACTTCCACACATGAATTTTAAATCATGAATAAATCATAAACTATAAAATAACACACATAAAAATCATAGAAATTTAAATTAAAATTTAAAAAATAAAAACTAGATTAAGGATTACTCACAATTGCTTCAAGAACAAAACACCAAAATTGATGAACCAAGGTGGAGGATTTAGGCGTGAGAAATGTAGTGTTTTGGGAGTGTTTTCTTACTTGCAAATGGTTTGAAAATGAAAAGATGTAAGGTAATTAGGAGATTAAGGAAATAAAGGAATTAAGGAAATTAAGGAAATAATTATAGAAGGCAATAATTCCTTGATCTTCAATCTTCCTAAGAGGTTACTAATCCCCCCTTAACCCTCCATATGGCCGGCCAAATGATTCCACTTCCCATTTATTTTATTTTATTTTTTTTGTTTTTATTTTTATTTTTATTTTTTTTTTGAAGTTAAAGATAGATTAGGAAAAAGATTTGGGCTTAAAATGATTTTAATTGCCTTAAAAGTTGAAGTCTCATGATTTAATCTACTAACAAAATAAATAATAAAAAGAAATATATATTTTTTCTAAAAAAATAATAATAATAAAAATAATAATATTACTAGCAAATCATTTAATATATCGGGAAAATATCGGGGTGTTACACTCTCTTAGTATCTGTGAATGCATCAGGTAATTGGTTAGCAACACTTTGTAGATGAATAATTCGTTATACTTCTTGTTCACATGATTTTGTTTTTGGGTCTAAATATTCTAAATGTGTTGCTTTCCAAATAAGTTCTATATTTCTTTTCTGTAAGTCCACATTCTCTCCCCCTAAGGATGAAAATATTGTCTCATTAAAGTGGCAATCAGCAAATCTAGCTTGAAATTGGTCACCAGTTAATGGTTCAAGATATCGAATGATTGATGGAGATTCAAACTGACATATATTCCCATTCTTCTTTGTGGACCCATTTTTGTACGTTGAGGGGGAGCAATGGGCACATATACAGCGCATCCAAAGATTTTCAAATGTGAAATATTTGGTTCATGACCAGCTACTAATTGCATTGGCGAATATTTATGATAAGTTGTAGGTCTTAGTCTAATCAATGATGCTGCATGTAATATTGCATAACCCCAGGCCGGTGATGGTGATTTTGATTTCATTAGCAGTGGTCTTGCAATTAATTGCAATCTCTTAATTAAGGATTCAGCAAGACCATTTTGTGTGTGAACATGTGGCACAGGGTGTTCCACTTTAATTCCAATTGACATGCAATAATCATTAAAAGTTTGAGATGTGAATTCGCCGGCATTGTCCAATCTAATACTTTTTATTGTATAATCAGGAAAATGATTTTTCAATTTGATGATTTGTGCAAGTAGTTTTGCAAATGCATTGTTTCTACTTGATAGAAGGCTTATATGTGACCATCTTGTGGAAGCATTTATTAAGACCATGAAGTACCTAAAAGGTCCACATGGTGGATTAATTGGTCCACATATATCTCCTTGAATTCTTTCAAGAAATATAGGAGATTCAGTAACAATCTTATTTACTGATGGTCTAGTAATAAATTTTCCAAGAGAACAAGAGGTGCATAAGAGCTCATTCGACTGGGCTGAATTTTCTATTATTTTATACATCATCCCAGTGCCAGGATGACCTAAGCGGTCATGCCATAAAGTGAATAGCTCCTTATTGTCTAATCTTATCATATTTATTTCAATCAGTCGTATATGGATGAGATACAACCCCGATGAATATGCTGGCATCCTTTCAAGGATAATTTTCGTTCTATTTCTTTCTGCTGTAAGGCATAAGAATTCTTTTTCATTTATACTTTTGGTTTCCATATGGTAACCATTTTGTCTTATTGCCTTGAAACTGATAAGATTTCTTCGAGATTTACTCGAGTATAGTGCATCATTTATTTCTAATTTTGTCCCCATAGGGAGTATGATGCATGCTTTTCCAGTGCCTTCGATTAATTTTGTTGTTCCTGATATGGTATTAACATTTGCCTCAAGCAATGTTAGGTTTGAAAAATATTATCGATTTTTCAATATTGTATGTCTTGCTCCACTGTCCAGGAGGCAATGAAATGTTGATCCAAGTACTGACATTTCATTTTCTAAGACAAGAGAAGAAGAAGAAAAAAAAAATTATATTATTAATATAAAGCTAGAATACTCAATACAAAAAAAAACATAAGTAGAGAATTACAACTTATCAAATGAAAAACAAGTTAGATACACAAAAAATGCATCTAGTCATCTCAAAAGATGTAATTATCTTCTTCTTGGGGATCAAGTTTGTGGAGGTTCACATCCTCAGTAAAGAAATCGGAGACATCTAAGGTGGGCCCAGATGTACTTGCTTCATTTACAAAATTTGCTTCTGCCCCTTTTCCTTTGTTTTTCTTGGAAGCTTGATATAAATCCACTAAATGTTTGGCGGTACGACAAGTTCGCCCCCAATGTATTACATGTGCTTTTGTATTTCTGGACTTGTTTAAAATTATATCATTTCAGGGGGGAAATATATTTCTTTCATAAACGTGGCTACGTCCACGGCCACGACTAAGTCCATGACCACGACCACGACTACGGCCATAGAAATTTCCTTGTTCGAAAGTATTCATGCCGCTCTTTTCGTGATATTTTCCACGACCTCTGCCTCTTATAAAATAGTTTCCACGACCTCGATGGCGCACATTCCTCTCAATCATATTTGTCTCATTAAAGGGCATAGTCCCAACAGGTCTCCTGTTGTGATCTTTCAATAATAGTTCATTATTTTGCTCCGCAACAAGAAGTGTTTTTAGCAATTCATGATATTTCTTAAAATGCCTTTCACGATAATGTTGTTGTAACAAAATGCTATTTACGTGAAAGGTTGATAATGTTTTTTTCTATCATTTCTTCATCTGTTATTATTTGTCCACAATAGACTAATTTTGATTTTATCAGATGAAGGGCTGAATTATAATCACTGATTGATTTGAAATCTTGAAATCTTAACTCTCGCCATTCATCGATGGCCTTTGGGAGAAGTACACTTTTATTATGGCCAAATCTTTCATTTAGCTCTTCCCAAAGTAATTTTGGGTCCTCATAATTAGTCTATTCATGTTTGAGACTGTCGGTTAAATGATGTCTCAAAATTGATGCAGCTTTTGCCTTATCTTCCTCAATTTTTATAGGATCTCTTTCAATACCCTTTCCTTTGTCGGTGAGATTAAGTTCAATTATTGTGTATAATAAACTTTTTCCTTTTAGATATAATTTGACATCTGAAGCCCATTGTATAAAATTGTTTCCTGTTAATTCCAGGGCATTGAATTCTCTCTTTTTGAGATCAGCCATTATTTTCTACAATTGAGAAAATGACAAGGTTATTTAATGATTTTGTGTATCATCAGAGATATTAAAGCATATTAGTCTTATCTCCCTCTGATTTAATATCTCAAACATAATAAGTACAATATAATTATAAATAAAAATAAAATAGATAGTATTAATAGATAATAAAACAAACAAAAAATAAATACATATTGCTATAAAAATGCAAGATTTATAATTTATTTTTGGATAATTAGGTAGAGCATTAATGCTACGAGTAATACAATTAAACCCATAATGATAAGGAATGCGTCTAGTATTTTACTTATATTGTCGGCAATTGGATTGTTGTGGGTGTTTGTAGATGTATTGTTTGCAATGGATGGTTGAAGGAAGAAGAAGATGAAAAAAAAAATTATTTATTGTGTTTGGGATAAGGTGTGAGTGGTGTGTGTGAGTTTGTGACGGTAGAAGTCCCTATTTATAGGGGGTAAAAAGGTAAATTTTATATTTTATTATATTATTATTATTATTATTATTATTATTATTATTATTATTATTATTAAAATTATTATTATTATTATTATTATTATTATTATTAATTATTTTTTTTTCAGAATCGAACCCTTGACGATTTACTTAAATTATAATTTTCGGACCACTCATTCATCCCAAGGTGATATTTTACAATTTGAAAAGGATTTTATGTTGTGTAGAAATAATGTGGTCATGTGTCATGTCTGCTAATAATCTGTGTTATAGGTAAATTAAGACAATTTATTATTATAGTGTTAAACAAAATAGAATCAAATAAAATCGTTATTTATTATTATTTGAAGGTGAAATTATATTTTATGAGTTTATTAAGTGATTATATAATTTATAGACTAAAATAACCGAATGCATATGCACATAATATGATGACATGATCAGATAAATAGAGATAAAACCGTCCATAAAAGCGATAACAATACTAAATTAGCCAGTCCATAAAGGCGGTAATTACAAAATATTATTAGCCAGTCCATATAGGTGGCTGAAAAAGTAAAAAAACGAACATAAAGGTTAAATGACATTATTAAAATAAATTATTTTATGGGTTAATAGTCTGAAAACGTTTGTTACTAGTTTCTTCGCCGTCGTCATTTTTTCTTTTATTATTTTCTTGTGGGACTGTAGGATCATTAGTAGGTTGGACTGGTGGGTTATCAGTAGATTGTGGTTGCTAATTAGTAGGTGGTTGTGCTGGTGGATTAGTTGCATTATTGGGACTTGGCATTGAGCTTTCATTTATATGGGTATTATTTGGATTATGTCTTTGCAGTTGGTTTGAATCACTATTAGCTGGGTTAGTAGTAACAGATATACAATTTTCTTCAAGGATAAAGTATAAAACGGTGTTAGTAACAACTTGAATAATAATATTGATACCATTTGATTGTTGGTCCATATTGTGGCTAAAAATGTTATAATGTTTTGAAAAAAAATATTACCTTCTTGGGTTTTGAGAGTGAAAAATGGTGTTGATAACGTGTCAAAAGGTAGGGAGAATATAAGGAGAAAAGTAGTATATGAGATGAACTTATATCAGTTTTCTTATATTATCTTATATCAGCATTCAAGATCTTGCACATATATATAGTGCAAGATGATCAAAGGAGACAAATATATTACTATTGCAAGAGAGAGAATTCCACAAAACAATGCATTCAATGTATTGTCCCATCACAACAAAACCTACTTAATCCAAGTTAACTCATTTTTTTTCTCATCACCTTCTCATTCTCCGTTTTTCTCCAATCTACAAGCTTCAACAATGACAACAACACTTTCCTCATGCTCTCTTCAATTTCATCAAGTTAACACCGAAATTTAATGGTTTCACTATTCAATTATAATAACTATAACTCGTAAATTTGGAGTAAATTTTACCGCTATATAATTATTTCTTGTAAATATTATGTTCCTTAAACAAAACTCCCTCCACTTCACACCAATTCTTTCTTTAGTTTTTTTGACATTTTATCGATCATTATTAATTTGTATTCTATTTTTACTCCAGATGTAAAAATATAATTAAGTGGGTTGTTATTTTATTCGTTTAAATATAAATTTTATTAAAATTAATTTTTTATAATTTTTAATCATTCACGATTAAAAATATTAAGATTAAATAGTACATTCAATATAGTGAAAATCCAAATAGAATAATTGATTTGTATTAGAGGGAGAATATATTTAACACAATCCTTAAACTTCCTTTTCATTTTATCGCCACCCTTACTTAAATAAAATGATGAAAATGCCCCCAGACTTAAAATTTGTATCAAACACTTCAATCTCACTCAGTATCACTTTTATCACTCTAAAAACACTAAATTTAAACTTAAAAGATGTGGAGCTAAAGCTAAGGAAATCAAAACACAAACAACAATTCAAAGTAATTTCTAATCGAATCTCATTCCAAAATTCAAAAAAAATAAAAAGAAATTATTCGAAGACTCCGTGTGACTGGTGCCGTCGAATATATTTTTTTTAACTTTTTTTTAATTTTTGCGTTTTATGTTAAATTAATAATAATTAATATTTATTTTAATAAATTATATTTGTTAATAATAATTAATTTAATAATAATAATATTATTATTATTATTATTATTATTATTATTATTATTATTATTATTATTATTTTTGAAAATTAATTATAATAATAATAATATTAAATTAATAATTATTAACTAATATAATATATTAATTAAATGTTTATTAATTTAACTTATTAATTTCATAATTATAATTTTTAAATGTTTATTAGTTTATATGTATAAATTATATTATTTGTTAATAATTTATATTATTAAATGTTTATTAAATTAATATTATTAATGTAATTAAAATTAATTTAATAGCCTTTTTAGTGCTGGGAATTTATTAATGTTAATTAAGTACAACTAACTGTAGAACGTTATTCTTTTTGTTTATATAAAGCACGTGTAAATTGAAAACCAATTCCTCTTGCTATCTTATTGGCCAAAGCATGTAATTCATCTACAGAATCAAATTCCCTATTCGTAACAAATATATCAGAGTAATCTACATTGTCACCTAAGTTTTCAAAGTCCTACAAATGTAAAATAATTTTCCAAGCATTAATAAATAGTGTGTAAATTATAATAACCAATATAAATATTACGTTATTTTAAAATATAAAATAAAACATAGATTAAGTCAATAAAATGTTAAATAAATAAGCATTAATAATAAAAATATTAAATAAATAATAATTAGGTTTAATGATTAAAATATGAAAATATTAAATATTAAATAATTAATAACTAAGTTTAATAATTAAAATGTAACCGCCTCGAGTTATGAAGGCGAAGACAAACTAAAATTTAGTATTAATCAAGCGGAAGCTCACTTTTGCTAGCACAATTAAGGGGGTTACTTAAAGGTTAAACCAAAGTCCAAGTAAAATACTTGAACCAAAACCAAAGCAATATAATGGAAGTCTTAGCTGTCCAAAATAAAAGAAAATTACAACCAAATCAAAATAAGTCTAAAGTTCGAATTATATCTTTAAAATAGTCCAAATTTAAACAACTGAACTAATAGTCTCTCAAATACAATAAAGAGATCTAAACAAAAGGGAGTCAAACTCCAACTCAAATTCATCCTTTGTTTGCATATCAATTCTCCATTTAGGTGCCATGGGGGTTCACTCTAAAAACAAAACCATTGGAAAAAAATACAAAGTATAGTATCCGCAAAAAGGCTGAGTATAACATACATGTGTCCGCCAAAAAAGTAGTTAAAACATTTTGGTTTGAGTAAATGCATTTTAAAAGATGCTTTTTCATTTGATAAATCATATCATCATTCAAACTCAATTCAATGGTTTTATAATAATTCCACGTTCTTATTTTTCATCATAATCTCAATGGATCCAAATCAAATTCAAACTCAAATTATAAGTTTGCATGGGTACTCTGTGAGTCATCTTGTGATTCGATTGATAGTCGGTCTCCCGTTTGCGACATGTCCAGCAAGTGTAACACATTGGTATTGTGTACAATACGCGCTTAGCATTGGTGAGCCGTTTAATCATGTACACAACATTTGTTGTGACATATGTACCTGCCATTTATGCTAAAATATTTTTGTATATAATATATTTCTTGGAATTCCAATAGCAATTGAAAAGTCGTAAATATCAACTTTTTTCATATGATAAACATATTTTATTTGCAACATAGTAAAACATACTTTATTTGCAATATAATAAAATTAAATCATAATCTTTCCCACATGAGTAAAACATGCTTTAGCATAATCATATCACCACAAAAATCTTTGTATTATATTGGTACATCACTAACATGTACGGAAATGCTTCTTTCGAAAACGTAGTCAAAATTCAATATGATTTTCTAAAGAAATCACTAAAATATTTCATTTTAATCCTTCTTAAGTAGAGTAAGTATAACTTAATAGAGTTTTGAAATACATTCAAAACAATCAGAATATAAATCATTATGACAAAGATTTTATAAAACACTCTTTTCTCAAATATGCATCAGTTTTGTCGATAATAAAATCGATAATTGGTTTGCAAGATACATATTAATTCTCCAACAAGGCCCAAATTAATTTAGTAATCAAAATAGCTTATTTATAATGAATTTAATGTCGTCTCATCAGATTATAATTGGTTAAAGCAATTCATAACTATTTTACTACTTTTTTTTCCAACAATTTAAGTATTTATTGTTATTTAAATGATGTCATGAATCTATAAAATTATAAGCTATACAAGTTAAACTAATTTTATACTATGAGGCAGTAGGTTATTGGTATAATTATAATTTGGTGATAAAAGTCTATTTTTATTCAAATTAAATTACCTATATAACACCTTTTAATAAATAAATAATTTCTATTAATTTGATAAATTAGTAAATAATTAATAATTAGTTTCATAAAATTATACCAATGTTTCAGAAGTCATATAACATGTTTATTAGGCCATTTAAATTTATAAAAGTCATGTAGTATTTTATTATTTTGTATCGATATTTTATCGATAATAAAATAAAATCGATTTAAAATTATTAAAGTTTGATTAAAATAATATAAAAACTTCTAATATGTTCTAGGAACTATTTTATAGGGTATAAAATTTTAAATAATCATTAAAAATCGTTTGGGCTATTTTTAATAATTAATGTCGTTATTTTACCGATAAATAGAATATAATTTATTTAAGTCCATATATGGTCACAAAAATCCATATAAATTTTCTAACATATACCTACTATTTATATAAGTGTCTAGTAAAATATTTAGTATTTATTTTATATTTTACCGTTTTCTAGCTTAATGATTAAAAATAACCAAGTTAAAATTATTAAGGTCCTTAAATGTTCATGAAATGTTCCCAAACTTTTACCATAATTAGTTACTATCTATACGAGTATGTGATAAAAATTTGAAGTCCATACGTCCTTATTTAGTAATTATTTTATATTTTACTATTTCACAATTTACCTATAAACAATTAGACGATTACTCAAAAATCATGAAAAATTCCAAACTAATTATATTCTGGCCAAATCTTGTTGGAGACATTATAATATGATTTTATTAATTATTTTTTATGATCATGAGTTTATCTAATACCATTTTTCATGATAAGAGTAACACCTTAAAATCCATTAAAATATCATTTTAACGAATAAATTTTATGAAAAATATCAAAGAGAATTTCTTAACATATAGCTATTGAGAATCACTTTTAAAATGCATTTCAAATATTTTTCAAGTCCATTTCCATCACAATTGCTTTCACAAAGTATTATTAAATATATCTTAAAACATACAACAATTCATAAAATCAACATGCATGATGCCCACAATAATAATACATGTAATAAATCATTCCATACTCAAAATTATCATTTTGATATTATTTTTCAAGATCTGAGAACTTCTCTTTGGGAATTTTATTTTTAAAAACAAGTTTATACATAAACTTTTCCAACTTGTTCTTAAATCCTTTAAAAAAAATCACCCATGTGACATACCTTAATCCTTAGCTCCAAAAGTACTCCTCAACTTTTGGTACAACTTCTCAATAACTAATATCCAACTCCTATGCTACAATCATTTTTAAAGAATTCAAAATTTTCATTATTTTGAATCTTTCTATGTAACTTGATCACTTTTGATTTCTAACTAAAGATTGTTAGATTTGCTTACCCTTTGATATTTTGTTAATTCGCAGATTTTGAGCAACACTTGTTGAACAAGTCTCACAATTTGAGAGTTTTGGGCTAGAAAACACAAATAGGAGATTGTAAGTTGATGGAAGAAAATATTTCAATATTTCTTTTTTTTTTCCGAAATTTCTAGGCCTTCTTAGGAGATTATCTTTATTAGTTATTATGATGAAATACCTATTTTGTATTTATCTTAGTTTATAGAAAAATTTCATGTAAAAAGAATTTTACATGAACAAGTTTTAACAAAACTAGTGAAATAAAGGAATAAATACAACTTACTCTATTCTTAGTGGATTTCTTTGATGTTTATGGAAAGCTGTTGAAATGAAGATTATTATTATGAAATATTTGAGTTTCTAAACATTAGTTTTCAGAAGTTTAGATGGGTTTTTTTTAAAGAAGATTTGAAGAGAAAAAAAGTGTTTTTGCTAGGAATTGTAAGAGTGAACTTCTATTGTACTTATGGATGAATTTAGGAGTAAAATGAAGAGTGAAACAAGGTTGATGGAGCTAAAAATCTGGACAACAAATATGTCTTAATTTATCATGTTTGCATGTTTGTTATGATGGTGCTTTTGGGTAAGAACAAAATGGCTTTGGCTAGAGAGTTTGGTGAAGTGTGTAAGTGGGTTTTGGGTCTAAAAGAGGGGTAGTATGGCAGCTAAGGGCTGGCTGTTTTGGGGCTGATTTGAGGTGATTTTTGTCCTCAATTTGGTCTAATATGGTGTAAGAAAGATTTATCTAAGATAGTTTAAGATTTGGGTAAAAATTGTTATACATGTAATATTTCATGTGTAATAATCAATTGTATATATGTATGAAATACTTAATTTATTTGCAACATGGGTAAATAAAGTTTACGAATAACGGAATAAGTATTATAATTTTTCCAAATTGTTGTGGGAAATTGCTCAACTTTAAGTTTTACCTCTAAAGTTTACGTTACTTCTTATGATTCATAACTAGTTTACAAATTAACAACTTTCTAATCATCGTAAAATTTTTTTTAATTACTACCATCACTAATTAAAAATATTTTAGACGTTAAATTCGTGATTAAAATGAGATTAATTTTTGCTACTGTTTCATAAAATTTCAAATAAATTAACATTAACAATTTACTACAATATAAATTATAAAATAAAATAATTTACTACAACATATATTAAATAATAATAAAATAAAAAATAATTTAATTAAATAAGAGGAATAAAAATTCAAAATAAATAAAAAAAGAGAAGGAGTCTCGAGCTACTGCGCCGTGGGTGAATTGCGTGAAATGTGTTACTGAACCGCGGTTCAGTCGTGTGAAGTTCTTCATTTTTTTTAAAAAAAATTCGAATCGATTAATTTACATACTGAATCATATTCATGCTCATTTTGGTTCACCATTGTGATTCGATTTCAACTTTTAGCTTCTTTTAGTTTAAAAAGTGTTTTCAAAGAGTTTTAAGAAGATGTTAGAGTTTTTGAGTTCGAGAATTATACAAGAATGACGATAAAATAAAAAAGGATGACGAAGTTTAATAAAACCCTATATTTAGCTGCTAATTTGGAATTTTTTAACACGTTAACAGTCGCACGTTCTTAGGACGATAGCAATGAGAAAATTGTCTTCATCCCCCTTCCAATAAAAAGGTAAAATTCCCGCCAAACTATTTGCTCTTTGTTTTCACCGCCATTGTTGGCTTGTTACTTTCTTGATATTGCATACTAGTATCAGAGATTTAGAGAAGATAGAGAAAGATGAGTAATTCATACGAGCAGAGACTGAAAATGGCAGCGAAAATTGTAATGTCTGCGGACAAATATCCGGCGTCTTTTAATTGTGAAAATATTGGGGTTACCGCAACTCTTAAACCTCATCAAATTGACGGCGTTTCTTGGCTTATTCGCCGTTATCGTATAGGCGTCAACGTTATTCTCGGTAAATTATTCATGCTTTTCCCTCGAATTTATTCTTTGAATTTCATTCAATTTTCAATTTTGTTGAAGTTAGAATATATGACTATATTCTAACAGTTAAATTTCGCATTCATGGATCTTGTATTATTTTGCCCTAATTTATAACTTATCTTTGCTGAAAAAGTTATAACTTTCCTCTAAATTATCGCCGATTTTGCTAGACGGTCAATTTTAATTAGGTCAAGTAGTTATAAAAATAAAGAATTTGGGACTAGTGTTCATATTTTTTGTTGAAAGGTAAATTTGACACTATATGATTGTAAGTGTTGTTAATGACTATAACGACTGCGGTTTAATGGGGTTACTGTTCTCAGTTTGTATCTTATGTGTTCAGCAAACACTTAAATAGATTGATTGATATTTCAATATGATATTCGTGTAGACACTGTATATGGGGGGAAGCTCAAACAATTAAAATTATTCATGCATTGCACTTTTTTGCTTGTTGGTTTTTGAGTATGAAGTTCATACTGGTTTGCTGCAGAGCAGACTGTCTATAGACAACATCTGTGGACTATAGGAAATACAACACTTATGAGGCAATTTATTGATAATCACAATATATGGACAAATCTAGTTAAATTTCGCTCTTTATAATGCTATATTTAAGGTAATACATATAGATTCATTCAATTTCTTAAAACTAAATATTCAATAGTATTTTGTTGCCTAATACACTACATATTCAAATCAATAGTTGGCCGAACTTTGAGACTGTATAAAAACTATGAACAACGAAAAAGGTACGTGCTTGGTAAAATATATAAGAAGGAACATGAATGAGAATCGAATGTATAAATCGAGTGCTATATGTAAATTTAGGCAAATTCTAATCATAGTTGGATTAGAAGTGATATGCGAGGCAAGAAGAATTTAAGGGTTTTTGAGGGAAATTGGAAGCTCTTTGTGGTTTTAAGTTGAAGAATGGATGATGGAAGGCAAGGAAAAGTGAATGGGCGAATAAGAAGTGAATGAAGAAAGGTAGGATCACTAAGGAATTTTTAATCGACTATGTTGCTGCCAATTAGGGTTAGAGTTTCTTTGGGAATTTGGGTGTGGATAAAGGGTTTTAAGAAGTGAAGTCTTGAGTGTTTTCTTAATGGCCAACCATGACAAATTTTGGGTTTTGACTTCTTATTACAAGAAATAAATCATTATGTCTAAGATAACTATGAATCGCATCTCTAGGATATCCCAATCAATTATGTCATATAATAAAGGGAAATGGTACAAGAGTTGATGGTGTAGATAGTGTAGTTACAAGGCCGCATCGCATCGGCCGCGCTGTAAAGGTTTTCCAAAAAAAAAGAAAATCAACGTTTTTCTCGTTGTAACTAGTAAAGGTGTATTACTCCATTACCGTTTCGTTACCACAATTCATGGTGTCAAAACCCGGCCGAGTTAACTCAGAACGGCCGAGTTGACACGGTTTTCCAATCAACCGTTTCGATATCACGCGAATTGTAACGTCCTTTGGAAAAACGGCACACCACCACGGAAATCGCCGTTTTGGCCGTTCTATAACGGAGATTTTGGTTTATTTCAACCGTGATTCAAGTTTTTGCTGGCGAGATTTCACACACACACCAAAGTAGAAGGTAAAACTTAAAAAGAAAATGAAGAAAAAGGCAACAAAACTTACATCTGTTGTTTTTAAAGAAAATATTGAAGAAAAATATCAAATTTGAGACTCCACCATTAAAACTTAAAGTTGAAGCCTTGAAGGTATAGCTCAGAGAGTCACTGTGGGAGATGACTATTTTTTTTACTCTTTAATTGTTTTGAATAAAAATCCAGCAATCTTGGGAATATAAAAGAGGAGTCATTAAAGAGTGTAGTATGTCTTTAGTCTTTACAATAAAAATCCAAAGTCCAACACTCCAATCTATTATTTTTTTTAATTTCCCGTCAGTAAATTTTTTTTTATTTTCAATATGGATTATTAATTTTCTTTTGTCATATGTATATTTATTGTTGTCAATTGTAATTTGGGTAGATGAGTGTATTTCTTATGTTTAAATATTAAAGGGATATTTTATATGATTGAGTAATTTACTACGTTTTTTTTTATAGATGAGTGTATTTCATATGTATATTTATTACTCCATCCGTTCTTTTAAGTTTGTTTTATTTGGGTTTTTCATACATAGTAAGAAAAGTGGAATCTTTGTAGTAAGTGGGTATTATTTTTATTGAATAGTAGTGTGAAGTAATGATTGTATTAGTATTATGAGAGAGAAAATACATTTTAATTAAAGATAAAATAAAACAAATAAAACAAAATATGATTGTCATTAATTAAGGGAAAACCGTAAAGCAACGTACAAAGGGCCAAAACAGAATTATGTTTTTGGTTACACCTCTCTTTCCTTTTTTGGAAAGTTTTGGAGGGCAATTAAAAATAATGGAGGGAAAATTCTGAATACTTAAACTTATACACAACCATTTCATTGGCTAATTAGACTATACATGGATTACTTCCTTAATTTAGCATAATGATTGAGAACCAAAAATGGAAGCAAAGATGACTTTCCAAATTCTGCAAGGGGCTATATAGGCAGCAGGTACAAATGAACAGCACATCATCACCTTAATTCTCAACACAACAGTTTAGTTGAAGATAATAGTAGCCATTCATCCCAAAAAAAAATTCAACAGTTAGCTGAATTAGTTCGTAAACCCTAAGTACAACAGCTGCTTTGCTGAAAACAGTAACCAATCACCCACAAAAAAATCCAATTGCACACTGCATCACAGCCTTATTCATGGCTTTAGGAAGTGAGGACGAAGTCGAGGGGGCATGGTATTTTGGATCAAGCCAATATAATCCTCAATCAAGTTCAGAATCAGAGCAAGAACCGGCATAAATGGTTGAGCAGCAAGGAGAACGACAAGACAATCATCATAATTCAAGGCTAAGCAGTGAGATGAGGCATTTAATATTTCAAGAGATGCTCTCAATGCGAACAACTGACTCATTACCTCATGGAACATTCCAAAGAATTGCTGAAAAATATGGTTATCATCATAGAACAATCTTAGGAGCAACATTTTGCAAAACAAATCTGAAATCAATGGTTAATGTACATGTTTGTTAATGGCTTCATTTTATTAGTGTTATTGTAATACCCCGGCCCCTCGGACCGCCGATGACTACTCATGGAGACTGTAAACTGGCGTCACAGACCAACATAAGTCTTTCCAGCGCACTTTGACCTCACTCGTGCGCGCCCGGGAAAACTTCCCAGGAGGTCATCCATCCTAAGATTGCTCCCCATCAAGCACGCTTAACTGTGGAGTTCTTAGCAAATGGGCTCCCATGAAAAGATGTACCTTATTGATATGAGTAGTCTATCAATCATTTTTCATGCTAAATCCGGAGTATCACAGTTATCAGTAACAAAAAAGCCCCCTGTTTCATCATAGAGGTTGTTAAACCTCTCAGACTATAAACAATCATCAAAAAAGAATGAATGCCACTGAACATGCATATAACACAGTGATTTTAGACGTTTAACAAAAGCTACTCAACTAGGAATTTAAAGTCATTTTTTCAGATTATGAAATTTATAGGAACTCATGAAAACAAATCATCATTGGGGCTTCAACATCAAAATAAACATACAGCGTGATCAACATCAAACACAAAATTTAGACAAAGATGAAGAGTAAACAGAAACAAATCATCGAAAAATCAGAATGTTTAACACCAAACTGAAAAAAGAACCAATGTCCATAAGTTAGTGCCTAACATCATCAAATAAAAAATAGAAACAACTATGAACATCAAACAAGAACAAGCCAAAATCAGAAAAACACAAATTTGTCCAACAACAAACAATATCCAGAATTCACCCAAAGATCAAATGACATCCAAATTTTCGATTGTTCTCAGCTATGAAATTAAAAAATATAAACATAAATGCCTTACAATCATCAACAACATTTCTTAGGGTTTTTTTTCCCTAGCAACAAGTACTTCTTTAGGAGTATCAGGAACCACCAATTTTGGGTCTTCTTCAACAGAAGGACTTGGAGTAGTCATTTTAGTTGGAGAATCATACACAAAATTAACAATTTTCAAAGGGAGATCGTTTCCATTAAGGTATGAATAAGAAAGAGGAGAAGAAATAGTCTCGTAATACTGTGAACATGCGTCATCTTCAATGGACTTTTGATAGGCCTCAAGTTCTTTCTTAGACCACCTTAAAATCTCATTTGAGTATGAGTGTGGCCGGCCATGCAAGGAACACGAACATAAATCCCCATAATCAAAGGCCATCATAAAGATAAGCAGGAATTGTTGAAGAACTAGTAGATCTTTTGTTTTCCATACTCAAAAATCAAAATACGATCTAAGTCATTTTTCTTTTTTTTTTTTTAATTTTTTTTAATTTTTTTTATTTAAACCCGAAAAAATAAGGAAGAAAGATCAAATTAAAACAAAGGTTTGAAGAAATGTTAATGGCAGTTGAAGAACAGGGGGTTGATTTTGGAGATTAAGGTCAAAAATTATGAAACTTACCTCAAAATGTAGAGAAAAAGCCGATCTTTATTTTAGTTCAATAAAAATGAACTAAAGTTAAGGAATTAACAGGGGGCAATGGTTCAAAGAAGCCATGAAATTACGAGTTTGAAGACAGAGAGTGAGGAAAAGAGAGATCAGAGAGTTACGACAATTGAGGGGGTCATAATGAAGGGCCGGGTCATATGAGAGAAATAAGGGAGTGAGAGAGTGAATATACCGGTATAATGGAAAAAATGGGAGGGGTTATGAGGGTATATTAAAGAAAAAAGATTTCCAAAAACGGAAAGTATTCCAAAGTGGACAAACTTTTAAACTACCCGTTATAGTAATGTGGACAAACTTAAAAGAACGGAGGGATTATTATTATTATTATTATTATTATTATTATTATTATTATTATTATTTTTATTTTATTTTTTTTAATAAACCATATTTCATTTCATAAAAAGAGACTTTACAAAAAGTTGGTGGGGAGTCGAGCAACAAGCTGAGCACCCACACCCTTTTGGATACAAAAAGCTAGCCTTTAAATAATGTATGCCCTAGACTTGGAGCTGCCTGAGTGACTCACGGAAAAAGAGCCAATCCTTGCTAGCAGCTCGAGAGCATCTTTACCCAACTCTCCAAATGTGGAAAAAGCGAATGATATGAATTTGTAACCATTCTCCTCACACTTTGCGACATATTTCTTCCTCTTTCTTTCTGCAGCATTGGCTAAAGAAACACCAGGTGCCCATGAGGTGACTCCTGTGCCAGCAAAGGGCGTGTCTCTAGTGACATCCACGCATGCGTCTTTTCCTTGAAGCCAATTAAAGAGAAGGATATCCGTAGGTCTAAGATTTTTCCCCGCCTCTGAATAGAATCTCAACGGTGCCTCCTTATGGACTGAAACCCCCGCTTTGCAACAAACATCTACAAGCATGTCCCGAACCAAATTGTGTCGAAACTTCATGCCAATCTTGCTGGAGCAATGTACAACGTGGTCCCCTCATTATTATTATTATTATTATTATCATTATTATTATTATATGTAATATTTCATAATTAAATAACAATAAACCATTTAAGGAATATATTTATAATTTAAGTATATAAATAAATTATACTGTATAATTATCGCAACCCGTTCCGCGACAACCAAATTTTTTCTGTTCGCACGACCCGCGATCGCGACCGCGACAACATTTTTGCACCATGCCGCAATTGCAATCGATACCACATTTTACGCTAATGTGTAGAGGAGGAAGATGTTGGAAAGGATACCGTTGCACCTCATCAAAATGGTTCGTCTGAAGGTCCTTCATTGAAAAATGAAACAAGTCAAAAAAAAATTTCTATGGATACTGAATTTTCACTAGTAACTTGACCTATTGAAGTCAAATTTTTAATAATGCAAGGTGCATAAAAAACCTTTTAAGGAGGAAGAGGTTTAGGAAGAAAAGTGTCCATTCCTTCAACTAGTACAAATTTTTTCCATTGCCAACAATTAGTGGAATCACTTGTGGGCCAATCAAACATAAATGATGATACACCTTATTTATTATTAACGTGAGACTTAGAAATATATTCAAATACCAAATTGAGTCTGTCAGCAATGTATTGAAAAATGTAGAAAAATTGGTGAACTGATGTCACCTATTATAAGTCATGGCCGAATGTTGTTGGGGCAAACCTAGAAGCCTATCTTGTAAGGAGGGGCTTGCATAAAAATAGGCTTGAAGAGGGTCGCCAGTTACTACTCGGTGGATCCGCTAAAAACCAAGATGCTAGGCCTCAATATAATTGCATTTGTCGGAAACCACCTCTACTATGACCACCATACCAATCACCACAAGTACCAACACAACGACATCCACCACCATGGCCAATACCCTTATTATTAAAAATATGCTGCGACGATGGTAAATTATGTGAATTTGGACCATGTTGTGTGAGTTGTGCTCGTAAGGAGTGCAATAGTAGTATTAGAGTTGATTGGCTTTTTACTCGACTTACCAAATCCAATTAAAGCAAGGACCATGCTTTCTCCAAAGAGGGACGAGGGAGGAATAAGAGATGCTACCACAGTCTACCAATTGAAGACTTTGTTTTTCATCACAAATTGGATGTTCTAATGATGATAGTTGCACTGAATTGGATTTGAGAGCATGATAATAATCTGATAAAGAGTTGAACTGATGTAACACACCAGTACCTCATTATCTTGAAAATAGCGCATAAATGGTTCCACATTGTCATAGCCATAAGCTTACCATCAAGAATCTTGAGTATAAAAATAGTAGAAATAATGATGTATATTCATTGGAGAACAATAGCATCCAATTGTTTCTATATTTTCATTGGAATGTCAAGCTTCAGAAATCTCATATCAATATAATAAAGAAAGATGATAGAGAAAGAAGTAGGAGAGTTTGTGGTGGCATGAAAATTTGGTAGAGCGTCAGCCATAGTGGTTTATGGTGGCTGAAAATATTCGAGTTAGGCGTATGGGTTTTGAGAGAAAGAGTAGTAGAGGACTAGAAGGCTTAATACCATATAGGAAAGAAGAATTCTTCCTTAGTTGGCCATTTGTTGATATTTACAATACATAGGAAAACTTAGTTAGGGTTTCTCGCTTTATAATGCTGTAATTATAGAAATACATATTATCATTTTTAAATTTTCTATAACTAAATATTTACATAATACCTTTGCAATATGCTTGAATTTTGTTCATCGTACTTCTTACGGATGCAACATACGCAATCATTTAACCATTTTACGTGGTGCCCTCATTTATCATATGCTGTGAGTATTAGAATCTTAATGACCTATATTAAAATTTGTGCTTAGATAGCCGTGAAATAAAGATTTAACCACTATAGAGGGAGACATCCTTAGTTCGTAAAGTTCAATTGCCCCTCTGCTTTCTTGGTTTGCCCTTTTAGCTACTTTCAATTATCTTTTCTTTTTTTTAAATTTAGGAATTTTGATCCTCACCTTTTTACCGCTCATATTTGCAGGAGACGAGGTATGATGGATCTTGTCTACCTTTTACGTCATTGCATCCGTTTATTGAATAAATGTAGTGTAAATCAAAGTATGGGCGGGCCTAGACATCCATAGGATTCAAAGAAGTTTGGAGGAAATTATGTTGTTTGATTTTTTCCTTGTCTCTCTCCTCTTGTACTGAATATGAATATAACAGATGGGATTAGGAAAGACTTTGCAAGCTATCACTTTTTTGAGCTACTTGAAGTTTCATCAAAGATTGCCAGGACCATTTTGTAAGACAACCTATTTCGGATCACTCATAGTATTGTAAATTTGTTTCGAAGCTCAAATATATTTAATAAAAAATTATGAAATAT
The DNA here is from genome assembly GCF_026212465.1 of Amaranthus tricolor. Lineage (NCBI taxonomy): Eukaryota > Viridiplantae > Streptophyta > Magnoliopsida > Caryophyllales > Amaranthaceae > Amaranthus > Amaranthus tricolor. Next base: position 31,898,737 of record NC_080048.1, on the reverse strand, counting down.
GTGCAGTGGTTTTGTGCCCCTTAAGTGTGATCGATGGTTGGCTGTCAGAAATAGAGAAATTTGCTCCGAAATTGAAAGTTCACAGGTATGTTGGTGAAAAAGAGCATAGGCGTTTACTAAGGAGGACAATGTATGAGCACGTTCAAGCAAAATCTTCACATTCTGATGTATGTTTTGTTATGTTATGTTTTTTGAACAGCTCGAATGGTGACGAGTCTTTTTACAAGCTATGTTTATCGAACATCTTTTAACTTTTAATACAGTATATACACTTATTTAGTTCTTTGTTATGATGGTTGAGTTTAGAGCTTGAATAATGCAGGTATCTATGTTACCATTTGACGTGCTCTTGACAACATATGATATTGCACTTATTGACCAGAATTTTCTCACGCAATTTCAATGGCATTATAGTGTGATTGATGAAGCTCAAAGGCTTAAAAATGTATCAAGTGTAAGCTGGTCACTCATTCTCTTTTCTGACTTTTGGATGTCTTATCTTTTTGCTGTTTGGTAGAATTTCTTTTATTGTATAATTATTGGTGAACAGATAGTGTTGCAATGTTCTTTAAAATAATCTTGGTGCTTTTCTTGTGCAAGCTCGTCAATGTTCTATAATTATTTTTATTTGAATTCTATTCTTGTATGTGCGTGCACAGGTTCTGTATGGCGTGCTTAAAGAGAGATATGTTATGCCTAGATGTTTGCTAATGACCGGCACACCAATTCAAAATAATCTTACTGAACTCTGGGCATTGATGCATTTTTGTATGCCTTCTATTTTTGGAACATTGGAAGAATTCCTTCACTCATTTAAGGCTGTGGGGGATACTTCAATAGGTAAATAGTTGCCCATTTTAATTTTTCCAATGTTGTAAAGTTTTCCATTTATGAGCTTTGGCTTTTCTTGCGTTTCGCCATCCTGCTATTCTATGTATTGTTTTCCACTAAGCGGGAATTGGGTATGATGGTATGATATGGTATGATAAGAAAAGGTAAAAAAAAAAGTTACCTGCCTATATACATCCTCTCTACAATTGCTATGCCAATTTCATCAAGATTGAGGGTGTTACTTTGAATTGTTTCTTGAAAGGAAAATCAAATGATTCAAAACAGAACCAGAGGGAAAATGGAGGAAATCGCAAATTTGTTTGTCCCTTGTGCTAATAAATGCTTAGTCACCTTCTTTAGAAATTAAGATGTTAAGTTTGTTGATATCTTTGTTTTATCGTAGTCCACTGCCTTAAACCAAAATCTTTTTTGCCATGAGGCATATACTATTTCTCTGGAAGATAATATCAGAATTCCACCATGAAGTCAGCAAATTTCGTGCAACTTTGTGATCAATATCAAAATTATTCCATTGAAAAAAAACCAAAAGATAGAAACAAAAATAAAAAGAAAAAATTACCGTGAATAATACAGCCTTTTGTTAATTTTCCTACAATAATACCAACTATTGATTAACCATGAATAATACCAACTTAGGGGAGCAATTTTCTAGAATAATACCAACTTTAGTTTATTAATTATTTTACAAAATTTTTTTGTCATCTAATCACCTATAGTTTGATTTTTAACATGTTAGGAATTTTCTAGGAAAAAACGCCCATTTAAGTTAGTATTATTCATGGTTAATCAAAAGTTGGTATTATTGTAGGAAAATTAACAAAAAGTAGGATTATTCATGGTAGTTTTTCCAAATAAAAAAATCAAAAAGTCAAGGAACCTATAGCTCCGTTGAGGGCTATTTTGTTTCTGAGGTCAGATTTTGAGAATTACAATTCTAGATTCTCACATAGTGTCACTTGATTCAGTGGTTTTACCCACGAATCACGATTTGGTTCGCTCGGCCCGAACCGGGGTTCGTTTGCCGGTTGAATCGCCAATGGGAGCGAATCGTTTTCCGAATATATGTTAAATGAGAAAAGAGGGTAGCATGAAGAAGAAATCGTCGCAAAATGTTCTAGGTTTTTCTCTTCAAAAAGATATTCTAAAAAAATGAAAAAAGAGAACGGGAGAAATTGAAACATAAAAGGACACAACTCTTACATGATAAAATCAGATTAGAAGATTGAAGACTTCATACAAATTGAAGAATAAAATTCCACCATTAAAGCCCATTATTAAGCATCAACTAGATGACTGGTATAGTCCTTTTCAGGAAGAAGAAATTGATGGCAGCTTGTGACTCTTTCAATGGAATGTGTCATAAATTACTGTAATTACTAGAGTAATTGGAGTATAAGGAAAGCCACCTGTTCTACTTTATAGAAAGATGGGAGAAAATTGAAAAAAATAAGAGTAAAAGACTCTTAGTGTACCGTGGATAATTATATACTACACAAATTTCAAAATTAAAATTGCTTAAAAAAAGTGAAAGTAGTTCAGATTTTTTTTAGTTTTTTTTTAGAATTGTAGTTGGCAGATTTAATACCCTCTTATTTATTTGGGAAATTATCAATGGTACCCTGAGTGTTGACACTTTATCGGTGGTACCCCTAAGTTTTTTTATTATCAATTTTACCCTTCTACTATTGAGCGTCTTACAACCATAACCTTTTAAAACTTTTTCAGTCCAAAACCGTTAACTTTTTTCTTTTTCTTTTATTTTTCAATTCAAAACATATAAGAAAGTTAACGGTTTTGAACGATTTTGGATGGAAAAAGTTAAAAAAGGTTGCGGTTGTAAAACGCTCAATAATACGAGCGTACCATTGATAATAAAAAAAACTTAGGGGTACCATTGATAAAGTGCCAAAACTCAGGAGTACCAATGATAATTTCCCTATTTATTATTATTGTCCTATTATTATTGTATATATTCAATTGTACATATTTTATTTTGTGTTTGGTTAAATTTAGAGAGGGGATGGAAACACTTTTTCGGGATTTAAGAGTATAAATTTAGAGAGGGGACAGTGTTTATGGAATTAAGTGTTATAATGTGTGTGAGTGCGCCAAACATAAATAGAGAGTACATTGTAGAGGTATAGGGTTTGAGCACTTGTTTCTCTTGATTAAATGGCCCGTTTGTTGATTATATGCTATTGGTTTTGATGAATTAATGTGTATCTAAATGACATGTCATTAGTCCATTACTTTAGAGCTTGTGTTTGCAATTACATAGTTCAAAATATTGCATGCATCAGTGTATTGTAATCGTATTTTAATGATTTACAATTTTGCTGATGGAAAGTAAAATAGAATAGAAATATAAATATTAAAAGGGATATTCTATATGGTAAGCACCAACTATGGCGAAAGACGAGTGGTAACAATTCTTAAATTTTTTTCCACAAATTAGCACTTAACTCTTGGAAAAGTCACTGCAGTAACATTATGACGCCAAAAACGTTATGTTTTCGTTAATAGTTGAAATGACACAAATACCCTTTTTTAATTTGAATAAAAGGCAGCATCTCCTTCCTCTTCCTTTCAATGTCTTTTTGCTTTTCCATTAATGTTTTTCTTCCAACATAATCATATATAAACCATGTCCTCCGATTCCATACACTCAAGAATTTCTTCAAGACCTCCAAGAATTTCTATGGAGAGCAGCAAAAGTCAAATGGGGCAAACCATAAGGATGGAGATCGAAGGGAGTAGTATTTAGCAGCTTAAAAGTCGGGAACACTTGTTGAGTTCGAAAAGAGTCGCTTTCTCATTTAAGTTTAAAAAATTGATACTTGGCGAATTCAAAAGGAGTGACATTTCATCCAATCAAAAGACAAATAATGAGCATGGAGGTCCAAAAGAGTGGCATTCTCATCCACGTTAAAAATAGATTTTGCGCAAAAGAATTGTGTTCGCGTTCAAGAAAAAGAAAGATAAAATTTTAGGATTTTAGTGAGTTCGAGTAGAGTGGTAGTTATTCTGCAAGTTGGTTGTTGAGTATCCAATGACCCAGTATCAACGCCCAACTTAAGAGTGTGTTGGAAATGTATGATAAAATTAAAACATAATTATAAGAATTAGTTGTTTCAGTTAATTAGAAAATATGCCTTTCCCTATGATTAGGAAATTAGTTAGATCTCTATTAGAGAGCATTGACAGTAGATCAAAACACACAAAAATACAAAGGTAAAGTAGAAATCTTTTAAGAAACTTTTTTTCTCTGTCAAAACAATGCACATTGGCCGTGAGAGTTGTTTTGTGACTGTTGCAGTTTTGCACTATGATTGTTGGTTCTTTAAATAATATTGTGTTGGATCATCCTTTAATAATGTTTTGAAATTGTTACATTCATTAGGGAGATGTGTTTATTCATTGACATTGGAGCCAAAATACTAGTCTTTGGTTTCAAATTACAATTTTTCATATACACATTTCTTTTTCCGAAGTGGAAGATGATGGTTGCTATCAAGGGTCGACTGGAAACAACCTCTTTGGTTTTTCTAGGTAAGATTGTGTACATTTGACCTCTTAAGCACTATAAATGCAGGAGCTATATAAATGAATTTGGCGTAGTTAATGTTGTATGGTGATACATATTTTTTGAATGGTATTTTTGGATACGTGGAGATATGGGGTGAGGGTGGTAGAGTGGAAAATTAGGTATTTTAGTTAACATGGAAGTCTTATTTCTATCTTTGAAATGGGTGTATTGTTACTTGCAAATATAGTCTTGTTAAGGTTTCTGTTGCAGTTCTTTAATTTGAAAGAAAATAAAAATTTAAGGACCTTTTTAATTTGTGAATGTAGCATATTGAATTTCTGATTTGAGAGTATACAAGTGTAAAGTATAATCACAATCCTTAGTAAGATTTTTAGGTGGGTGAACTTAAAAAACAAATAAAATCCCACTATAAAGTTTGAGTGGATGATAAAGCTTCGAAATTAGTTTATGTACCTCTTGAATTTTTTCGCTTGTTGAGTTAATGTCTTAGCAGCAGATAGAGTTGCTTTCTTTGCATCATCCTGTTTTTTAATAGCAATCAATTTGCGTTTTGATAAGGAGCATATCAAAACAACATAGAGAAAAAGAGAGAAGATACATTTATTTGTATATTTTTAGATGGTCCTTGTCCTTTGGTATGAATTTGCATAGTAAAAACTTGAAACCAGTGACATAGTCTTGATTTGCGACCTCGAACGTCTTTCTCTGATTATTTACGAAATTCAACCCGTATCACTCAAGTTGACATCTCCACTGGTTTAGCAGACCTTCAACCAAAATTGTTTAAGGTTTTTGGATTTTATTCACAGATTAAAGGGAGAGAGAAGGGAGAAAACCAAAGAGATTCAACCTAGAAAATTTCTTAAAAGCAAAAATTTCAAAGCACAAAAACCAATTTTATTTTGAGTTACTAAATTTTTTTTTTAACACATAATGAATCTCTTACCGTATCATTTCCGAGTCACTCTACGTTGCATATTGTGTTCCCATAGCCAATTTCCTGAGTCACAATGATTTGTAGATATGGGGTTTTATTTTTTATCAGTTGACAACAATATGGCATGCTCCGGTTTGTTCTATGCCTTTACCTAAAAAATAGGGAATTCGTGTGCATGATTTTCTCTATATTGAATGGCAGTGCAGGACACTTGCCTGGAGAAGGAATAGCATATGTATGTTATTTAGTAAATTAAATCTAGCTGCTTGATCCACAATAATTTTTTCTTCCTTATCCTTCAATTTTAAACTGAATGGATTTCACTTTTACATTCTGTCATGGAAAATTTATGTAGGAATATGTTTACTATCGATTTAATAACAAAAACATCGTCGATTTTGCAAGGACATCTTTATTTGACAATATGTCATCCTTACTGCTTTTTTTTTTTTTTTTTTCTTTCTTTCTTTCTTTCTCTCTCTCCAGGCCATGATGGCGCCACAGTTAAAGAGCAGCTGAACACTTTAAAGTGGTTATTGGGGGCGGTGTTCATGATTCGTAGGACAAAAGCTAAACTTATTGAATGTGGAAGCCTTGCGTTGCCTCCTCTTACTGAGATTACAGTGTTGGTCTTCCACTGGCTGCTTTGCTCTATTTTCATATCCTTCTTGTTCAGAAATGTTCAAGATATGGTAACTTATTCAAACAATTTTGTTGACGGGATATAATCTAATTACTTTGAGTTCTGAATTATGTAGGATGGTACCACTTGTAGCCTTGCAGAAGAGTGTTTATACATCAATTTTGAGAAAGGAGCTATCTAGACTTCTTGCATTGGCTTCTGGAACATCTAATGTTCAATCATTACAGAATGTGGTAAGTCATATTCATGACATGCTACAGCTCAGTGGTTACATACATGAAAATTTCGAGTATTAATATTTTTTGATATTCATGACATGCTACAGCTCAGTGGTTAAATACATGAAAATTTCGAGTATTAGTATTTTTTGAGCTGCTTATGGTTTTTGACCATTGACATTGACAGCCCTTAATTAAGGAAGTACTTTACACGGTCATAATCCAAAGAAAGACATAGTCCAATCATTGATAATCTCCTCTGTGAGAAAGGATTCATGCAGCTTGATATGTATTGAAAAGTGAAAACAAGAACTTTTGAGCAAGTAGATCTTTTTCTTTAGAAATTATTGCAAACTGTTTCTTGATGCAGTACTGCAGGTTCAGTCAATATGTTGGACTTCTTTTAGCCATTATTTTATTTTGATGTCTTGTAAGTTATATAGATGATGAAATAATAAAATTAAGCAAACATATCTAAGTAAAATATATCTCTGTTTAACCTGACATTATCAGTCGAGTTGGTTTTATTGACATTCCTCAAGAGCACATTTGGGAAATGACATCTAATATTTCAATATATTAGACCTTTTTAATGTTGTTTAACTGCTGATCTATTTTAATGTAATTGACATGTTCCTTCAGGTAGTCCAACTTCGAAAGGCATGCAGTCATCCTTATCTCTTCCCTGGTATTGAACCAGAACCCTATGAAGAGGGTGAGCACCTTGTCCAGGTACCTATTTTTAATGGTGCTCTCAGTATACATGCTTGAGTCTTGTTAGGTATCTGTGTTTAAGTGTTCCCTTTCGGGTTTACTAGTTTAATGAGACTTTTGCTAGTATCCTTGTTTGTCTCTGCTCTGGTTTAGTTAGTTATAGTTAAATGGAGAAGGAAATGAAAGACACGAAAATTATACAATAGCGAAGGTTTTTGTGCTTGTTTTACTTCATTTCTAAAATTCTTTTTCAGGCTAGTGGCAAACTCATGATTTTGGACCAACTTCTTCAAAAGCTGCATGAATCTGGACATCGTGTTCTTTTGTTTGCCCAAATGACCCAATCGCTTGATATTTTACAGGTTTCTTTTCTTTACTTCTATTTTTCTTTTTTCTCGGCTGGGGATGGGTTGTTTGTGAGCTGAGTATCACGGTTTTGTACATTGATGTATGCATTATCAACACATTTACCTGGATGTCTAGGATTATTTGGAGTTACGTCGTTACTCTTATGAACGCCTTGATGGGTCGATTCGAGCAGAGGAGCGTTTTGCTGCAATAAGGAATTTCACCAATTCATCAGCCTCTCAGAACAAGAACTCTGAATCCAGTGAACAAGGTGTTTTTGTCTTTTTGATATCTACAAGAGCTGGTGGAGTAGGTTTGAATCTCATGGCTGCTGACACCGTATGTTCATTCCATATTGTAAAATGTAAATAACCTGTGTTCTGTGGTGTTAAGAAGTGTCTATCTCCCCATGCCCCACCTATTTGTGTTCCTATACTCTTGCTTTTCAGACTGCCAAAACATTATTTGTCACTGCCCAAGTTCTTTGAACAAAGATGTAAAAGTAGTGACACAATTTTAAAAGTTGGAGTAATGTGCTTACAATATCCTGGACAAATTTTTGTCATTTTTGCAAAATGCCTCCATGTCACGTGGTTGTTGAACAATCTAACATTTATGGTTTGTAATTTCCTCTCCAAGTAGCTGCATTTTGTTTTCAAAAATTTGCCTTTTTTCACTCCTGATTTATTTATTTATTTATTTATTTTTTTGGGGTTGGGGGTGGGGGGGAGGGGGGGGGGGGGGGATGTGGTTGGGGACGCGTGGGAGGAAGTAGGGTCTATAAAGGCTAAGGCAATATCAGTCTTTTACGTAGAAAATTTACAAAATGTGTTTCAACCATTCTATGGCTATATGGTAAAAAAGGAATAAGAGAATTTTTGATGATCTATTTCTACATGTAGAGGTGCTATGGGAAAAAGGTGGTCTTTTTTGTGTCACTTTGGGCTAGCACATTGATTTTTTAACCATTGCTCTCTTAATGATTTATGTTGAAGTAATTGGAATTTGATACTGTAGCTATCTTTATTTGCCTTTTGGGATTCCTCATCCCATGGGTGTTTGACATATTTCTTAACTAATAAAAAAAATTCCTTATAAAAAAAGAAGATAAATTGTGTTTTTAAATAGTTATTGTTTGTTTTAGATTTTCATCATGAAGTGAAATTCCAATGAAGTCTGTTCTAGTTAATTTTTTTGGTAAGGAGAAATAATTTCTCTCTTCCCTGACTATTGAATGAATTTATCTGTACACTTCAGTACAGTACTGTGGGAGTATATCTTTCTTTTGGTGGTTCATACTTCCATCAAATGCATAGAAGAATTGTCATGTTCAATGAATTGTAGGGAAGTTCAGTGAATTTATTAGAGATCTTTTGCAGGTTATATTTTATGAACAAGATTGGAATCCTCAGGTTGATAGACAAGCATTGCAGCGAGCTCATCGGATTGGGCAGATGAACCATGTGCTGTCAATAAACCTTGTTACAGGACGCACTATTGAGGAGGTGAGAATTATTGGTTTCACGAGTCATTGCATTGGCTTAGATATCTGACAGGTATCGGATTTTCTTACCAGGTCATTATGCAGCGAGCAAGAAAGAAGTTGCAGCTTAGTCATAATATTATTGATGATGAGGTTTCAGAGCAGGTGGGGAAAGAACTTTCTGGGGCTGGCCCAAGCGACCTAAAGTCTATGATATATGGGTTACGTATATTTGATCCTCAAGAGAGCAGTAAAGAAAAGTCAAGTGAGCCGACAATATCTGAATTAAACACATTGGCTGCTGAAGTTCTTGCCAAGCGCACTGGTAAGGAATTAGACAAGGATATGGAGAAGTTTGTTCTGAATCCTACTGGTCCAAGTGGAAGTGATTTTGGAATAAAGATTTCTGATTCTACTGTAAATCTTGACCCTTGTCTTGACGAAGCTTCTTACCATTCCTGGGTTGAAAAATTTAAGGAGGTAGCCGAATCCACTGATAAGACCACCTTGGAATTGGAGAGTAGGAGAATAACATCTGAGGAAAAACTTCAAAGGCTTGAATCTGCGAGAAAGAAAGCAGTGGAAAAGAAGTTGGCTAAGTGGCAAGCACTTGGATATGAATCGCTTTCTGTCCCTAATCCTATCCCGCCAGTAAATTCCGATCTTATGTCAGATCATTGTGCCGTAAACTTTATTTTTGGGGACTGTACAAATCCATCTGAAGTGTGCTCCTCTGAGCCGACAGTTATATTCAGGTAAACCGTAACAGTACTGCCTTTGACATGCATTTTGTGATTCATAAAGCTCAGATAAGTGGACCAGTGTTCTGGCCTTACTGTTGGCTCACTAATGTGCGCACGTCTTATTTGGTTATATCATATTTTGGTTTAAATTTTAATATATGCATATTTTTTCTTAAATACGATGTTATTGTGCTAAAAATCAGTAATGCATGTCTTATTGCTTCTAGATCTTGGGTTCAATGTGAAGTGAATTAAATGATGTCATATTGTCACGATGTTTTTAATATAAGAGTACCTTTGGGAAGATCAAGGTCAAATGAAGGGAATATTGTTGATCTTAGTAGGTAGCTGAGGCCCTAAACTACTTTGAAGGATGTTTTTCAAAATAGTGCTTTCTTGGTTATAGACATGATGATGATACCTCTATATTGGCACTATATAACACTTAATAGTGTATTTGATGTGTAATTAGAAATAAACATTCCCCTCTAACCTCTTTCTGTTGTCTTGTATGACCATTTGCTGTTGCTGCTTGGCATTTTCAAGTTCTCAAATCCACCTCCTACACTTCAAAACACAGCCCTCTCCCATAATTCTTTCCAGCCTCAACAACATGCAATTACCCCAATGCCATTAAGTGACCTAGGCATGGTTTGGAGGTAAGAAACTAGAAAATGGGAAAATGAAGGAAATAGAAAGAGGAAGGATGTTGAAAAAGGCATAGTTACAAAATCCATATATGATTTGTGGACTTTTTGTTGAAAACCATGTTGCTATGTCCCTCTCTTTTTGGAACTAGTATGCTGATTACCATAAATAACATGCTTATCTGTCCATCAGCTCTGTTGATGACTCTGGACACTGGGGCCACGGTGGAATGTTTGACGCATTGGCCAAGCTCTCTACTAAAGTTCCAGAGGCATATGAGCGTGCAGCTGAATTTGGGGACCTTAAACTTGGAGATCTTCATGTTATACAAGTAGATGGTAACTTTCTTGTTCGGTTTCTTACACATTCAAATTAGAACCGTCTGCATATGTTTTCTCTATGAACAGTTTTAGTTGAATTTTCAAAAGCTTTCTGATAAACTTGTTCAGTTGTTCTTGTTCCAATATTTTTGTTTATTAACTTGCAAAGGCACTTGGAACACATTTGACAAAAAATCGGTTTGGAATTTGCAAGAGTTTCAGATTATATGGGCTAGAGATATGAATGAATGTTCTCTCCGTGGTAAAGTCGACCAAATCTTTTGGGACTAAGACTTTGGCATTGTTGTTATTCTCTCTGCTGTCAGCTTACCATTCTGTTGGGAACTACCGTTTTTGTCTGCTTTTTGTGGGCTTAGAGGGGGTGGGGTGGGAAGACACTTTTGTGTAACCGTAATTTGTTACAGTAATACAGTCATATTATTTTAGCATTTACATGAGTATTCCTTTCACTGCCATAATTCAGTTTCAATGAAATTCTTATGCTGATGAAGTGTGTGTTTCGTTTCTTCTTGTGATAGTACAGTGCTCCTATTTTCGATACGTTTGCTTTTTGCTTACCTTATTATCTTTTCAAATTGCAAAGTACTTCATGGAGCAAAGTATATACAACTCGTTTTATTATTGGTATTAAATGATGGGAATGGTAATGAAAATATAATGTAATTTAGTAAGGAAAGTACTTGCAAGGTTAATAGGTCATACTTGTTCTACTCTAAGAGTGTGTTTGGAATTTTTTTTTTGGGGTGCGGGGAGAGAAAAGGATGGGAGGAGGGAAGGGGAGGGAAGTTTGATGTGTTTTTCTTCCAAAATTTTTCCTTTGTTGGAAGGATTGGTTTGTACAAATGTAAGGGAATTCTCTCTTCCAATTCCCTCTCCTCTAAGCTCTATTCCTCCCCCCTCTATCCAGATGAGGGAATGCCATGACCATCCCTTTATTTCGTTTCATTTCCTTTGATCCAAATAGCATACTTATTTTTACCTTCAGAATTTATTCATATCATTACTTGAGAAGGTCATAGTGGTAAACTGTGAAAAAAATACATGTTTGAGGATGAGAGTTTCATTACCATGGGAAATAACTTAGCACATTTCACGAAAATTAACATAAATTCATTTTTGTTTCCATAATTTAGTACCAAAAATCAAATAGGTTGTTTTGGTTATTCAGCATTTCTGTTTCAGCGTCTTTACTTCAGTATTATAAAATCAAGTTGGCCTGCAGATGCCGAAGCTGAGCAGCTTAAAGATGGTGGGATGCCTCGGTGGGTTGCCTTGGCTGTAGTTCAGTCATATAATCCCAGACGTAAAGTTCCCCGCAGCAGTATTTCCACAAGTGATTTGGAACTTTGCTTATCAAAAGCATCATCTGTTGCTGCCCAAAAATCTGGTATTATCTTTCATCCTCTGAGAACTGTGAGGGGTACTAAACGGTGTTAGCTAATTCACTAATTTCCTTGCTTATTGCAAATCAAGAAAACTTTAGTTAATTTTTGGACCATTTCGGTCAAATTATGAATTCAAAAAGCAAATTACATTGTGGAATTAGATAACATTGGTAGGGTGATGTGGCTTTGACTGAAATTGCAATTGTTGTTTGATTGATGCTATTAGTTTAATACTTTTTGAAATTTCAATAGCTATGATTTGATTAATTTAGAAATAATAAGAGTTGCACCCTTAAGTTTTATACTTCGATGCATTTTCCACAATGCTTGTTATGCATGGTTTAGAACTTCATATTGTAATGGCTACCTATAATGAGACTGTAGCAATAAAGGTTCAAAAACAGTTATAGGAATATTTATCTCAGTATTTTATAGAGTAGTATATTAAGTACTTTTATTTAGTAGTGTATAAGTGAGATCGCTAACTGAGTAGGGAGACGCATTTGTTGCCACTGTGAGTGCCACACAAAGACATGCAGTAGATTATGAGATGTCGTTTTTGTCCATGTGAAATAGCCAAAATCACTGATGTACCTTATTCCTTCATTTTCATGTTGATTTCACCACCAATACCGCTAGTCGAGTGACACCATTTCTGTGGTAGAGTTCAGTTACCAAGCAGATTCAAATTTATCAAACTTATTTCTAACTCAGTTGAAGAATTGAATGATTCGTTATTGAGACCTTTTAACAATAATTGATTGAACTTAGTGCTCAGTCCGATTTATTGGTCTGGGTCATGTACGTATCTGTTTTCTTTTCTGATTCAGTGGATCTTGTTAATCGCATTGAGTCGTTATACTTGCAGGAGCCTTAGCATTTTGAAGTACTTTTTCGTATATGTAATCTGTTCAGTCAGTTTAACCCAATTTCAAATAGTTTGATGATTGTTGAATCCTGACAACCTTTTTAATTTTCTGAATTAACATCATTTTTCTTATCTGAATTTCATAAACAGCCTCGCTCCACATGCCACGTGTCGGATATCAAGATGGATCCGATAGAGCAATTTGGTATTCTACTGAGCGTCTTCTACGAAAGTATTCCTCCATATTTGGCATTAAGATTTATGTGTAAGTTACTTTTACCATTCTGAATATATTCAGTTTCTTTATCAAACCAGCTGTTGTTTCTCGTGAGCTTTTAATTTAAAATAACTAGATCTATTGATCTATTCTGGTTGTTCTGTTCAGGTATTATTACCGGAAGCCTTCAAGATAGTTAAAATGTTATATGCCACATATATAGGTGCTAAAAAGGATGCCTGACATGGAGATCAGCTGATCACCTTACCCTCAATAGTATAATTCGAGTTTTTCAGTATCTTCTATGCTTTCTGTTAGTTTGTTGTATCTTGTATGTGAAACTTCCATGAAGTTGTTAACCCCTTCTTCCAACTCCCTGATGTTTCTTTTCCTCAAAATGAAGAGTTTTGTGCAATCCTTCTGTCTGGAAAGAAAACGGAGTATATTATATCAGAAATAAGATGTTTTTGTAAGAAGCTTTTCATATTTTGGTTCTTAAGGGTTTCTTATGAGTCCTCAATATCTTCATTTTACATTAGAGGATGTTTGATTTGATTCTATGAAAACTATTCATGCGTCGGGTTTAGTATAGCTACAGAGTCCAATTCTGTTACAAGTCAACTTTAATCAGCTATGGTTTCAAATTCATTTTAATCGAGATAATTGGTTTGAGAAGTTGGCCAAAAATAATATGACTAACTCACCGTAGCCGGGACAGAGTATACTTGTGTGATTTGTTTAAGGTTGCAAATTGACATGTAAGAGTAAATATGACTATATACCGACAATATGTTGGGTCGTATTTTGCGTAAAGTAAGACTGGACCTTAGCTTGTATTGGCTGAAAGTGGTACAGATGGACTAAATAGGCACAATAATTATTAAAAACATGTATATTTTGCATTATTCAAAAAAATTTGATTCTGAAAAATAATAAAGTAAAATAACATAATCTATTACAATTATATATCTTGCGCATGTTTAAAACTGACCTAAAAAAGTGGATCAATTCAAGTCAAACTTGATCGACCATATACTTATATTTTTTAGATTTATTATGGTACAATCGCATAGAGTTGATCGCCTCGAAAATATCCTTCAGGAAGAGGATTTGATGCAAAAGTTTTGCCAGAAATCTTATGCAACATATATGCGGCATGTTAGGCAATTGAAAGAACAATTTTCCGGGTGGGTGAAGAGCCAAGAACATCACAAACCATGTTTCAAGAGGTTCGACTGGGAAAAGATTTACACTACACCAGTTGAAAATCAATTGACGACTATACAAACATGTATTGATGTATGAATGTAATCGTCTCGAAGCAATGAGGGCTAATGGCAATTACGCTCCATAAGCACGAGTCACAAGCACAATCATAAGAGTGATGGTAGAAAGAAGCACAGTTGATACAATCATCTCTTCAAACCCATGCCTCAATTCTGTGTTCTTCTTGTCATTTGGAGGGGACTCAAAGCTCTTGCTCACTACAGATTTTAAAGTCTCAATTAATTCCAAAACTTTCAGCTTCATCTTGTCTAAAACCCACTTCAAAATCACTGAAAACAAGTCGGGTTCCTCATCACTTCGATTCTGATTTCTTCTTGCTTCAGCTGCAACACCATTTTATATATTAGCATCATCGGGAGAATGTTCCGAAAGGGAAGAAAGCAATAATAAGGATTTAAAATATGTTTTTGAGTTTGTAGAAGTCAATTTAGATATGTGTTGGGATGGTTTATCCTACATTGACGAATTAAAGATGGTGTGCACACTTTATAAGCTATTGGAGACTTTCTTCCCATTGACATATGGTTTTAAGATGTTATAAATTTCCTTGGCTTATGAAGTGTGTGCACCTCGTGTTGTCCCCGAAAATATGTTTGCATTCATAATAAGTTCAGCCTAATTTAACAATCTGTTAAAATAAGTGCAATTCAGTAAAATTTAGGCAAATCAAGCATTGCATTACAGAACTTGTTCTGATTTGATGAAGAAAATCAGGTTACCTTGATTGAGTGACTGTCGGAAGTTCTGAACTTCGTGATTCGTCATCACAGCATCCCAGACAGCTTTATCAGATGATATAGATACCACCATTCTCTGCAATCAGTAGATACATTAGTACATAATTAATGCTATGAAATAATGAAATGTAGATCAATAGAAGAACATTCTAGATTGATATGACTTACTTGAATAGATGGTACAGTCTGTAGTAAACGAAAAGCTTCACAAACCCTTTGAAATCCAGTAGAGTGTAGTGTTCTTGAGTCATGCTGGTTCAATATAGGCTGAATAAGATCTATTATCGACATCGAAGAGGAAAGTCCTTGCATCATGAAACTGAAATTTCGATGAGATTTTAATTAATACCTATTGAAATTGTGTGAGCAAGCTATGAGTATTGATTTATGTCGCTGTATTTTAGAATATTATTTTATATTCATATCCTATCTTTTAAAGTGTGCTAAAACAGTGATAGATTTATAATCTTGTTATAAATATCCATTGATCAGAGTTTTCATTTTAGTAAAATAGCTTATTAGATGATTTTAGCATCAGGTGTGTTTGATTAACAAATAGATAGAAATGTTAGTGTTTGATGAATAATCAGTTGGTCACACTAATTGATTAACTCAGTTGATCAACGATAAAATCACCAAATCAAATTCAATTAGCGACTACTTACCTATTAGCCGTTTGCAACAAAAACCTAACAACTAACAAGTATGGTAGTCCCAAGAAGATAGGTATACTAAACATTATCATCATCATCAACCCAATATCAACCCTATATATATATATATATATATATGAAATCTAACTATAATCATTAAATACTTAATTTTCAGAACATAATGAACACCTTATATTTGTGACAATAATTTCAAGGCTAGGTAGAAAATACACAACAACTAAAAGCTCTCACTTCAATTAGTTTCATGTAGCAAAGGTGATATAACAGTAAACTGCAAAAAGAACAACAGAAAATTTGAGCTAACATTAACATACCTTTGGAAAGCTGTAATTGCATATTCAGCCTCGAGTCGGGTCGGAACTGACCCAAAAACAGAATCAATAGAAGAAGACCCATTTGATCTTTCACTCTCAGAATCATTTATTTCACTGTGGGAATGTCTTTGTGTTATATTTGTTAAGAATGGTTGATATATATCAGGTGAAGAAGAAGATGATGATGAATTAGAGGAAGGAAATTCTGGTGGAGCAAATATGAAAGGCTCTGGATTTGCAGCTGAGTTTATTGGTCTCCCAACGGTTCTTCCACCCATTATCTCTTTCTGGGTAACACGTTTTTTTTATCCTCTTATTTTGCTGGGTCCTTCAATTATTTATGATGGAGGGTTTTAGAAGAGAAAAATGGATTTATGATAATTTTTGCTGGGTAATGTTCATGATTGCGGTAACAATACAATAATGTGGTAACGACATTGATTTAATTGTTGTACCGCTACATATTAGTCGAAATTATAAGATATTTCTTGAACTAATTTAAAATGCAATTTTTTTTACATCAAGGCAGCACATGTAATATCAGTTAGTAAATTTAAAAGCCTTTATAACAAATTCAATATTTTTTTTTCTTTTGCAATGTGAGTCTTAGACTATAAAATATATTTACGATGAAAGATGAGAGTTGAAAAGTGTGCAAGCTAACACGTTGCAAGCATTTTCTTGTATGAGAAACTGCTTTATCAAATGTGATTAATAGTAAATGGAAGAAAATAAAATTATTAAGTGAGTGAAATATAAATATATTGATGAAATAAAGAAAATGATAAACATTAATGTGATTATTAATGAATATGTTCTATGAATTAGTTGCATTTATCATATTAATCTTATTGGCTAAAGTTTATTTCTAAGGTGATATTATCTGTCTTTAATTTATTTAGATATAATTTTTTTTTTCTCTCATGGACAATTTTTTTCATCCACTTTTTTTTTCATCTTTTTCTTTTCCTCAGTAATTCTAACTAAAAGTTAATAAAATAGAAAATAAAAAATATAGCAAATCAAATAATTATATCAATATGGAATGTGATTACTCATATTATGACAAAAAAGAGTTGTCTATTTTACAAAAGAATTTTAGTATTTTTATAGATGTCAAATTGTCCATAGTATCGTATGTGCTTCGAGGGACTTAGATTCTTTAAGGTAGCAAAAATGTGCAAACAATGTCTTACTAAAATTACATATTTTCTAAGTACATGTCAATCAAGAAGTTTGTGAAGAAGGGACAAGAAAAGCATATTGCATTGCTGTCAAAGGGAGTTGGGGAAATTAAGCAAAATTAGATGGAAAATGAGTCAAAATTACTAGGGAGTCATTCAGATATTTGGAACTAAATAGCTTTTCCTTTCCTTTTAGCAAATACATACCTAAAATCAGAGCCGTCTTGACATTTTAGCTGAGCGAAATTAACTTGTGGGCCCACAAAAATAAATATGTGTTTGATTATATTTTTAGTGACGGTTGATAATATATTATATTTTTCAAAGGACAGTTCTAATTTGTACAAGTAAACTAGTTAATAGAGAAAAATACAAAAGAGAAATTAACAACACTAATTGTCCAATACTTAAATTAAGTGTTCCGAACTTGAAAATATAAAAACGTTATACAATATTCACTAGTGTACTACCGGCCATAAGATTAAAAAAGAAGTAGCCACCAACAATTAAAACATTAGCAAAAAGCGATGAACTACGCAAACAAGTAATTAAATCCTACGATTGGATAAAAAACAAATCTTAGACAACATCGAGCAATAACAAATAATCAAGTGAAGAAATTAAATTATTTTATATTGCTTATACTTAGAAGAATATGAAAACAAATCTTTACTTTGTATACATAAGCAAAAGCAAAAAATTAAAGGCTCTCTAAAATCGGGTCCCAAGCGGTAGCTAAAACAAACCAACATTAATAATTGGGCTATTATTGAAACAAATGAAAACAATAACAAATGGTTAAAATTATAAATAGAAATTGATCAAAAAATCAATATTTAGAATGTAAAAGACTAAAAAAAAGAAAAGAAATGTTGACAAGAGGAATTTAAATATATATAAAAGGAAAAATTGTCTAGAATAATCTCATTTATTGTCCATCTGCTGAATAATCCTTACTATTGATTGTTTTTAAATAATCAAACCTTTGTATATTACAGCACCCATTTCCACATTTTAACCGGCTATTATAGATATCTACCACCAAAAAAGAATAGGATAATACCAACAAAAAAGTATAAAGGGGAAGAAGAAGTGAATGTAACGGCTAATAGGTATCTACAATAGGCGGTTAAAATATGAAAAGGGTTGCTGTCAGCAAATAATATATAAAGATTGAATTCATCATCATCATCCTACCCAGTATATCCCACTCATAGAAGGACTATGGACAAGGTCTGGGAAGGGAAGGACGGCGGCAACTCATACCCATTAAGAAGAGTGCGGCCAAAGGAGTCTCCCGGCTCGAGAAAGATATAGTTGATATAGCTACACGGGAAAGATAAAATAAATGCATATAAATAGAATAAATAAGTAGAACTAACTACAAGATAAAAGAGAACAAAAACTAATAATAAAAGAAACGAGAGAAACAAGATGGCAAGAACATAAAAAGGTAATCTAAAAAGACAATTAGTAGTCTAAAAATGGATATGACGCCTCCAACTGCCCCTATCCCTAGTCAGACCTTTAGAGAAGTTTAACTCATGTAAGTCAACTTTTATTTGTTCATCCCAAGTTCTCCTGGGTCTTCCTCGACCTCTCTTACCCTCTACTGTAAGTCTGTAATGCCTTCTACCCTCCTCACAGGGGCTGCGAAAGTCTTTCCCTGCACATGTCCAAACCACCTCAATCTATTTTCACGCATTTTTCCAGAAATAGGGGCTACCCCTAGTTTGTCCCTAAATAAAATTATTCTGAATAATTTTTGTAACGTAAAAAATAAAAAAGGGAAAGAAAAATTGAAGAGAGGAGGATTTGAACCAGGAAAGAAAAGATGAAGAGGAGGAGGATTTGAACCAAACACCTAGGAAACAAGTTATAGCTTTGCCACTGAGACACTGCTAAATATCTGTCCTGTCATAGTTATTGCATTACTACATTATAAATAGAAAACAAGAGGCCCCAATAATGACACAGCCCTGAGCAGGAGCTCCGGCAGCTCCTGCTTATGGCCAACTTTGTCTAAAATATTTGACTCGTCTCAATATAAATTAATATTATTTTTTTATAATTTTTATTTGTGTACTATTAGAGATTTATAAGATTGAAAAAGGAGTGATTAGTTAATGAGTAACAACTAAATTTCGATCTTTGTTTTATATGCGTATGATGGAGCAAGGTACCACTGAATAATCAATATTTAAAAGCATCGGAATCTGAATGACTTCAATGCGCAAACAAATCTATATATTTTTGTCTAATATTTATGAGTTTAAGAAAGGAGTCAATTGCCATACATACAACTAAATACAAATGTAAACTTGTAATTTGTTTTGTATTAATTTGCATTATTAATTTGTAATAACTCAAAAACCCTTTCTCTTTATTATTATTTGCATTATCTGAAACTTCATACATATATACAATAGAGTACCAATAAATACTTACAAGCCATTTTGGACATGAATAGAACCTTTCTCAAGCCCAAAAACCCTTCTTTGCCATTGTAAATTTTGTAACAAATTCATACTCATATTTCATACTATTATTCAAATTTAAACCTTTACTGTATGTTGGAGAACAATTAAAATTCATTTTTGTAAAAAACAAAAAAAAATATAAAATTAAAAGGTGAAAGAATTTTTTTTTTTTCTGTCCTGATTTTAGGATTAAAATGGAGGAAATGAAGTCAGAAGAAAGAAGATGAAAGCAGAAATATACTTCCTCCGTTCCACATTACTTGCACCAAACGAAATTTTGCACTATTCATCATTCTATGGTAATTTTCATATTTCGGTTACTAAATGAGTAAAAGACATAATCGTGTGGGATTTTTTTTTATTTGTCTCGTTGCATATTTTCATAATATCAAATTTTTTATAATTTTTAGTTATGTATAACTCTAGATATAAATGATCTGAAAAACGCATTGGATTGCGCAGAAATGTGTTTGGTGCTAGTATTTTGGAATGGAGGAAGTAAAAAGGAAGAAAAGGTTGTAACGGCTAGCTTGACCAGCAGTACCCGGTTAATTTTGTAACACCCGAATAGACGGGAGGAAATTCGGATGTTACAATTTTTTGTTGGGGTGCTATGAGCAACAAACGTCAAAAATTTGGATTATATATGATTAATTGGTAATAGAGGTTATTCACAACAAAACGTCAAAAGATAAAATTATTCTCAATAATTTTTCCTAATAATTTTCAAAACGTAAAATTATTCATATATAATGAATAATATATTAAATTATTCAAAATAGTTTTTTCTAATTTTGATGATGGGTATTTATTAAATATTGTACCTTAAACTTGATTTTGAAAACTATATAAAGTAAAGCAGAAAAGGGTATTACTATATATCACCACCTTTTTCATTTTATCGCCACCCTATATATAATGAATTTTCAAGATTGCCCTTGCATAATTTTCGAACTCAAAACTGTAACATCTCTCTAAAACTCTCTAAAAACATTATGTTAACTTAAACAAGCTAAAAGTGTACATTGAATAATAATGGCGAACCAAAACGAGCATGATAACGATTCAGTAAGTAATTAATCGTTTCGAAATTTTTCAAAAAAAAAAAAATTTCCAGAACCTCCTCATGTCGCACAAGATGTACAACCAAACCTAGGGAAAGTCGCACAAAAAGTGCGACTGGACCTAGGCTGAGTCGCACAAAAAGTGCGACTCGAGCTAGGTCCAGTCGCACTTTTTGTGCGACTTAACCTAGGTCCAGTTGCACTTTTTGTGCGACTGGGGGGTTTTGGAAATTTTTTTTTAAATTTTGTTTTTTGAAAAATTTATTCTTTTTATTTATTATAATTATTTTTTAAGTTATTATTATTTATTAAATATTATAGTAAATTATTTTATTTTATTATATATTTATATATATTTTTGTGTTTACTTAAATTATTTAATTATGTTATTTTAATTTATTTTATTTTATGTATGTATTTTATTTTGTAAAATTTTTTATTTCATATTTTTGTATTGATATTGTTAATATATTGAAATTTGAATTATTAAACTAATTGATATTGTTAATATGTTAAATAGTTTGATCTTTAATTTATCAAGAATAAATTTATATTTGCAGGATTTTGAAAACTTCGAGGATAATGTAGATTACTCTGGTAGATTTGTTATCGATAGAGAATTTGATTCTGTAGATGATTTACATGCTTGGGTTGACGAGATAGCACTAAGAATTAGTTTTTAATTTACACGTGCTTCATATAAACAAAAGGAAGGATGTTCTAGAGTGAGTTTGTACTTAAGATGTCACCGCTATGGTAATATAAGGGGTGATTTGCATAACTTAGACAATGTTGTCCGACCTGGTTCTAAAAGTAGGGCTTGTGGGTGTAAATTTATGATTTTAGGAAGTAGTCGTAAACCAGGGGAAAGACCTTGGACGGTAAGAGTGTTTCCTGGTGAAAAAGGAAGACATAACCACCCGTTCTTGGTGTACATAGATGGTCAAATAAGAGTAAATAGGATGACTATCCATATTAGGCAGCACATATGAGATCTTAGTGCAACTGGCATGCAACCAGCGTTTATAATGACTTCAATTAGAAGGAATTTTCCTGGTTGTTTTGCTAGTATGAATCAAATTTATATTGTAAGACTGTCAATAAGGAGAGAAGAGATGGATGGTAGGACTCCTCTTCAACACTGTCTTTATATGGCCACATAGCATAATTATGTAGTTTGGACAGACTTGGATAGTGAGAGGCAGTTGAGTAGATTATTGATTGCAAATCCTACGTCTATGCAGATGATACGTTCATGGCCCCATGTTGTGTTGATAGACACAACGTACAAAACTAATAAGCAAAAGTGGCCCCTTTGCAAAATAATTGGAATGACGCCAACCAATCACAACTTCTTGGTTGAGTTCTGTTTTATGCGAGATGAGGCGGCTGTGTCTTATTCTTGGGTGTTGGAGAGGTTGAGGGATATTTACGGCAGATTTCAGACGCCTAACGTAATAGTAACGGATCGAGAAAAGGGTTTGTTTGCAGCTATCACTAGTGGAAAAAATCTCATTTGCGGTTTTTTAGCCATAATATGCTGCAGTTTTGGCCCCAAGCATTAGTGATAGCAGCAGATTACCTATTATAAATGCTGCGGTTTCAAACCGCAGCAGAAAAGTGCATTATATGATGCAGGCCTCCCTAAAACCGCAGCATATAGTGCAAGACTATATGCTGCGGGCCTCCACAAAATCGCAGCATATAGTTTGGAAGCCCGCAACATATATATATATATATATATATATATATATATATAAATATATATATATATATATATATATATATATATATATATATATATATATATATATATATATATATTGCTTTTTTCGTTTAATATTAATAAATAATCCAATAATGTACAATGTAAATAATGATTAATCCAATAATCCAATGATAATTACCAATTATCATCAATAATCTCTTTGTAAACTCTCGTTCGTATATATAATAATATGTACATATACAAATTAAAGTCCTAAATCTAAACTAATTACATTATTTAGCAAGAACAAAAATTAGCAAGATACGCGGCAATCTTGTCTTTCAATTGGCGCATTTCTCCATCTCTCAAAGGGCGTGTTTCCCTTGGAATGTCGTATAAAACCTATAATATAATATTAAATTAAATGATACATAAACATTATTAGATTTTACCAATAGTAAATATATAATATTATAATTTAAAAACGTAACAAATAGTTACGGCGTCAATGTTTTCGACTCCAACCTCCTTTATGGATTGTAAGATATCGTCCATGTATTTGAGAGGATAGTAGCCGCAATCAACGGTATTATCAGCTTGTCGAAAGCACTAAGAGAAAATAGATGTTAGTGCCAAAAAAGTTTAAAAACCCATAAAATCGCAACCTAGCTCGTAATTTCTAGCATATGACTATTATTTTCAATTCTAAACACTTCAACGCAATAAAATATACCACATAGTGTTGTGTGCCAAGTTTCGTGCAAAACAAACCAAGTTTGAGCTACTTTATGCGCGAAAGTCCAAAAAAAGCTTAAAAACCCATAAAACCGCAACTTAGCACGTAATTTCTAACATATGACTATTATTTTTAATTATAACCACTTCAACACAATAATATATACCAAATAGTATTGTGTGCCAAGTTTCGTGCAAAACAAATCAAGTTTGAGCTACTTTACGCGCGAAAGTCCAAAAAAAGCTTAAAAACCCATAAAATCGCAACTTAGCACGTAATTTCTAGCATATGACTATTATTTTCATTTCTAACCATTTCAACACAATAATATATACCAAATAGTGTTGTGTGCCAGGTTTCGTGCAAAACAAACCAAGTTTGAGCTACTTTATGCGCGAAAGTCCAAAAAAGCATAGAAACCCCATAAAATCGCAAGTTAGCACGTAATTTCTAGCATATGACTATTATTTTCAATTCTAACCACTTAAACACAATAATATATACCAAATAGTGTTGTGTGCCAAGTTTCATGCAAAACAAACTAAGTTTGAGCTACTTTATGCGCGAAAGTCCAAAAAAAGCTTTAAAACCCATAAAATCGAATAGTGTTGTATACCTTTACTGTTGTCCATTTCGGAAATGTGGCTCTGGATATAGATCCCCTTTCTCCACACACTTTCTTCATTGTGCTGAAAAACATGGGAAAAGTATAACTAATGAAACTAAAGCAAACAATCAACGGGATTAAGCGACATGAATTGAAAACAATATAAGCAAGGATAGAAGTTGCTCTTTTGAGCTCAATCTAAGGATGAACAAGATGAATTGATGATTCAAAGTAATACCTTCCAAAAGCTTCAATAACAGTACATCAATGGTTGAAGAATCCCAAATCGCAAAACATTACGATAAAGGATGAAGTAAAGATTGTATTTGGAAAGTGAAAATACTAGATTGAATTGAAAGAGAAATTATGCTAACACTAATTCTTAATTGAAATGAAAACAAGGCTATGAATAATACATAAATTACTCAAGATGAAAGGTGAAAAACTCATATGCAAGCTCCTCCTTCCTCTTCTCTATTTATAGGCTTCAAAAATAAGTGGGGGGTGGTTGTTTCATGATTGCTGCACCACCCCTAGGTTATAGGAAGGGGGGGTGCCACCCCTAGTGGATAGGCTAGGGTGGCTGGCAGTCTTGGCGGAAGCAATTAGAAGCAACAAATATAATTGGACCTCGAATGATGCTTTAAAAAGATCGCACATGTTGCTGCCGCCCATTTCGCTGGACCCGAGCGAATCCCGCTCGAGCAGTCGAGCCACCTCCAAGTTCAACATCAGAAACTTCAAGAATGGGACAGAATGTAAAAATCAACTCCGCTCGACCCGAGCCATTGTGCTCGACCAGTCGAGGCAGATGTACTGTGCTCCTGAATTAAATCCTACTGATGATCAGAAGCTCTGGAAATGTGAATGCACTTCGCTCGACCCAAGCCAACTTGCTCGACAGGTCGAGCGGATCTATTTTGGCTTCTTTTTGGCTTGTTCTTGTGGCTTGGTTCATGATGTTTCGCTTCTTTGAGCCCTCGGTGTTTAGGTGAGCAATGTATGCAACTAAAGGGGCTAGTTTGTGCTCAGTGTATATGATTAGATCCTGAAATGAAATAAAATACCAAAGCAATAAAACAAGCGTAAAATCCAATACACCAATGCAATAACATGTAGTTTCCTCACGCTAAACAAGCCACTTATAGGGGTAAAAATAAAGATAAAATGTAGCTAACAGCAGGTTCAGCGGGAAGTGAACCGTCAATGCCAACTCCTAAAATGCGTTGCACGTCGTGCAACATTATGGTCATCTCCCCCATGGCATGTGGAAGGTGTTGGTATCAGGCTGCCACCTCTTCACAAAGGCCGTAATAAGAGCACTATCAATGTGATGGTGCACTATGTACGACAGACGACCTAGAGGAGTGGCATGTAACATCCCGTACAGCTCATCAGACATGTCCTGCAGTCTGATGATCGCCACCAATGTCCTCTTCCTAGGGCGACAATCCAAAATTGGTGGCGTGCGCTCCGATGCCTCAAATATAACCTTCGCTACGTGCCCACCGTAGCTGGGTATTAAACTGGTGTCAGTAGGGACCTCGGGCTGGGGTGATGTGATCAACCAGTCCATGTTCGTAGAATGTGAGTGCCTCAAATATAACCTTAAATTGACCGGCATGCCCTCTGTCGAGCGTCAAATCAACAGGATGACCAACAGACTCATCCTGACCGATAGACTCTTCCCGACTGACAGACTCATCGTAATCAGTATCATCATCACCTGAGCCGATCGTATTACTACGCAGGCTAGTCTGGCGCTCAAAGCGACTACGCACATGGTCCGGAGTACTCAAACGTTGGGCCTGACTATGTCTGGCCGCCTGTTCCTACCTGGCTCGCCTTGTAGAACCCGTAACCCCCCTCTCAGTAAACTCGGCCTAGAATTATTGCTACTCAGTAACCCTCAAAAAAGGCCTTTTCCTTTTCCCTGATTTCCAGCCATTTACTACAATTTTCATATTTTAATAAACTATTAATAAAAAATTAAAAGCATAAAAAAATACATTAAGTTATATTCATTTTAATTACACTTACAATATTAATTTAATAAACATTTAAGTAAATTTAATAAACACTTACAATCATATAAATTATTAACAACTAAAATAATTCACACATATAAACAAATAAACAATTATTATATTAATAAATTTTTAAACAATTAAAATGTAATTAACAACTAAAATAAAATTTTATTAACAATTATTATATTATAAATTAATTAACAACTAAATTTTAATTAATATGTTATTATTATATTAAAAAATAATTAAACATTTAAATAAATTATTTAAAATTCAAAACTAATTATTATAATAATATTATCATAATATAATAATATATTAAAATAAAATAATTTATTACAACATTTATTAAATAAGAATAACTTAAAAAATAAATTAATTAAACGAAAGTGTTGAAATATAGTGTGAAAGATAATTAATGAATATAGTGTGAAAGATAATTAATAAATTTACCTTAATGTGAATGCAATCAATGTAATTGTAGATGAATTTGCCTATAAATATGGAAGTTCACCAATGTAAAAATCACACCAATGAGTAAAAATATCTCTATCTTCTAACTTTTACTCATTCTATTTTCTCCTTATCTCTCTAAGTTTTAACACGTTATCAGCACCAGCTCTACCCTTAATAATCAAGAAGGTAATATTTTTAAAACCTAATTAAGCATTTTTCTTCATCGGTACCCACAAATGGACCAACAATCAAATGGTATCAACATCGTCATCCAAGGTGTTTCTAACACATTTTTATATTTCGCATAATTCCATACCTTTCACTACAAACCCAGCAAGGACTGATTTAAATCAGCTCCGACATAATAATCCCAATAATACTAATGGTCCACCAGTACCACCAACTCGTAATTCACATGTACGACCAACTAATAATCCACTAGTTCCACCGATTAATATTCCACCAGTACGACTAACAAATAATTCATCAACACAACCAACTAATAATGCGCCAACAACATCAACTGCAAATAAACCCTCACCAAGTAATAAAAGAACCAAAGATGATGAGGGAGAAACAAGTACTAAATGTTGCAAGATAAATTTAAATGACCCATAAAATAATTTATTGGACAAATACGTCACCTTTACGGATGACAAAGACACTTTATTGCTTTTGTTATTATTTTATTTTATACCGCCTATATGGCTGGTTAATTTTTTTTACCATCCATTTAGTATTATTTATTTCTTTTGTTACTCTTTAAACCGCCTATATGGCTGGCTAATTGTTTTTCTTTTACTGCCTAAATGGACGGTTAGCATTATTTTTTCGTTCTCGTATATTTATATGTGCATTTTTTTATTTGCAGTATTTGCATTTATATCCATGTGCATTTTTTTATTTACCTTTTACTTTACGTATTTCTTTTAAATATACATAAACAATACGGTATATTGTACAATTAGGGATAACCCTCTTTAAAATTGGATTACCCAAATTTTTTTTTTACCACATACCCTTTATCCTTTCAACTTTACTCTTTACATCAAAAACCCTCCTTCTCCTTCTTCCTTCCACCGACAATGTACCACCATTACAAAAACAATCCATCTTCTTCCTCTTCCCATACTTTTAGATTTGAAGAAAATTTTGCCAAACTCAATTTATATATTTCCTTAATTATGGGTTTGGTGGTCCTTCTTGTAGCATTAGGAATTATAATAATTATTAAGAAGTAATTTAATTTGAAGAAGAAGAAACAAAATGCATATGATTTTCTTTGTCATATTTTCTTTTGTTTGTTAGTGCATTTTGTATAATAAATTATACTAATATATTATGTAAATGCTATTCTTTTTTACTCTCTTTAGCATTTATTGTCTTTAATTTTTTTTGTTCTTCTCCTTGTTGTTGTTATTATTATTATTATTATTATTATTATTATTATTATTATTATTATAATTATTATTATTATTATTATTATTATTTCTCTTGTTCTTGATTTATTCCTAAATTTATTATCTACAATAAATTCATAATAATAAACCAAGGGGGAGAAGATTATGAAATTAAAACATCATAATTTTTTCTAATGGTTTATTATTATGAAAATATAAGAATTATTGCATTGTCATATACTTACAAAACAATTATATATTATGTAGCAAGTATGGCAGAAATTACCAAAAGACTATTCAACATATTAGACTTAATTGGACAAAAATTCTTAGAATGGAAAAAAGATGCCATCATGAACTTAGAAGCTCAAGGACTTGAACATACTGTATTGGAAGTAAAAGAAAAGGATCCAATAGATGGAACTCAAGCTACCAAAATAAAGGTAGCTACAGATCAAGAAAAGGCCAAAGCCTTAGTCCTCTTGAGGCATCATATTCACGATAGCCTTAAATCTGAATATTTATTCATAAAAGATCCCAAAACATTGTGGGACTCTCTTGTTGAAAGATTTGATCACCACAAAAGGGTGCTTCTTCCACAAGCTAGCCATGAGTGTAAGAATTTAAGATTTTCTAATTTTAAGACTCTCAGTGAGTACAATTCAACATTATACCGAATTGCATCAATGTTGAAATATTGTGAGCACCCGGTGACTGATGCAGAAATGATTGAACTCACATTATCTACTTTTCATCCATCAAACATTATTCTGCAACAACAATATAGGGAAAGAAATTTCAAAAGATATTCAGATCTGAGTGTAGTACTCTCACTGGCTGAACAACATAATGATCTTGTCTGGCAAAATCATAATATGAGACCTATTGGATCTCAAACTATCCGTGAGACACACTCTATTAAAACACATGTGCCTGAAGCACATGCTGTTGAAAATAAAGGTTGTGGAAATTATAATAATCGTGGTAGAGGACACAGAAATTTCAGAGGAAGAGGACGAGGACGAGGACAAGGTCGTGGAAATTTTAATAGACATGGTAGAAAGTTTCAAGGATTCAGTAGAGAATACTTTCCCCAAAATTATCAAAATGGTCATTATAATAATAATTCTCGAAGGGGAAAACAAGTTGGATATCACAATAAAAATAGCCATCAAGAAAGAAAAGAAAGTATTTGTTACAAATATGGCATGACAGGGCATTAGGCACGTACATGTCGTACTGCCAAACATTTGGTGGAGTTGTATCTAGCTTCCCAAAAGAAAAAGGGAAAAGGTGTGGAAGCAAACTTTAATGAAGCAAGCACCTCAATGCCTAATGTCGATCCTTATAATAAAGCAAGCACGTCAATGCCTAATCTTGACCTTTAAGACTTTTATTTAGATGGCGATGAAAATGATAAAGAATATGACGAAGATATTTGAATTTTTATTAACAATGTTGTGGTGCTTATTTAGTTGTATTTCCTTTTTATATGCAATCTCCTTTTTATGTATTGATATCATCTAACGTTAATGAAATTTTATTTTAACTATCTATTTATTTAATATGAAGATATGGATCAGTTTGAAAATGGATTCAAATATCAATGCCTCCTAGATAGTGGAACAACTCACACTATCCTAAAGCACAAAGAAAACTTTTCTGAGTTGAAGATGATGAAAGCAGATGTCACCACAATCTCAGGAACTACTACACTAATAGAAGGATATGGAAAAGCTCAAATAATACTTCTTAATGGGACAAAACTAGTAATTAATGATGCTTGATATTCGAAGAAATCTCGACGAATTATCATAAGTTCAAAGACGTACGCCAAAATGGTTATCATTTAGAAACAATGACCGAAAAATCATACTGAGTATTTATGCATCACATTTGAAAAATGCGGCAAGAAAAGCATTCATGAAAAATTACCAGCATACTCATTGGGATTATATCGCATTAATATAAAACCGGTTTAGATAAACATGGTGTCTAACCAAAAGTTAGATAATAAAGAAATGATGAATTTATGGCATGACTGATTGGGTCATCCTGGTGTGGGAATGATGCGAAAAATTATTGAAAATTCAATTGGACATCCAATGAAGAAAAAGAGAATTCCTCAACCAAATGAATTATCATGTTCTGCATGCTCACAAGGAAAATTGATAATTAGACCATCTTTAAATAAAATTGCTACTGAAACTCCTAAGTTTCTAGAAAGAATTCATGGAGATATATGTGGGCCAATTAATCTTGCTTCTGGGTCATTTAGATATTTTATGGTATTGATTGATGCCTCAACACGATGGTCACATGTAAGTCTCCTACAAACTAGAAATGTGGCATTTACGAAATTACTTGCTCAAATCATTCGATTGAGAAATCAATTTCCAGATTATACAATTAAGCAAATAAGGCTTAACAATGCCGGAGAATTTACATCTCAAACTTTTAATGATTATTGTACGTCAATTGGAATTGACGAAGAACATCCAGTAGCTCATGTTCATACTCAAAAGGGTCTGGCTGAATCATTGATTAAAAGACTCCAATTAATAGCAAGACCATTATTAATGAGGTCGAAATTTCCATCATCTGCGTGGGGCCATGCAATAATACATGCATCGTCATTGATAAGATTAAGACCAAGTGCTTATCATAAATATTCACCACAGCAATTAGTGCATGGTCGAGAACCAAATACATATGACACTTGAAAATATTTAAATGTGTAGTATATGTCCCTATTGCGCCACCCCAACGTACAAAAATGGGTCCACAAAGAAGGATGAGAATTTATTTTGGATTTGAATGCCCATCAATTATCAAATATTTAGAACCAACGATTGGTGATTTATTTAATGCTAGATTTGCAGATTGTCATTTTAATGAGACAATATTCCCATCCTTAGGGGGAGAGAAAGTGGACCCAAATAAGAAGGAAATAGATCTCACATGGAATGCAATGCATTTGAAAATATATGATCCAAAAACGAATGCTTCTGAACAAGAAGTTAGAAAAATTGTCCATAATCAATATATTGCAAACAGATTACCTGATGCATTTGTAGAAACAAAGCAAGTGACAAAATCATATATTCAAGCTGCAAATGTTCTGGCACGAATTGAAATTCCCACTTATAACAAAGCCACTGAAAATGAATCTATTGCACGCTGAAAGCGTGGAAGACCACTTGGTTCAAAGGATTTGAAACAAAGAAAATCCAAAAGGTTGAATGAAATGGCAAATGTTATCAATATTACTTCTTCAATGAATTGTAAAGAAACAAGTTTTGAAGATGAGGATGAAAATCTCAGAGAAGAAGAAAATAATGATATCAAAGATAACAATGAAATTTCGATTAATTACAATTCAACTAAAAGGAAAATAAATCGAAAGAATGTTATTGTTAATGATGCACTTGCTCATTCAATCGCCACCGAAATAACACTTGATGAAAATGATATAGAACCAAGAACGATACAAGAATGTCGGCGTAGGAATGATTGGAAAAAATGGAAAGATGCTATTCAAGCGGAATTAAAGTCACTTGAGAAACGAGAAGTTTTTGGACAAATTACCCAAACACCGAATGGTATAAAACCGGTCGGCTATAAATGGGTGTTTGTAAGAAAAAGAAATGAGGAAGATAAAGTGGTTAGATATAAGGCACGACTTGTAGCACAAGGTTTTTCCCAAAGACCAAGGATTGATTATGAAGAAACGTATTCTCCAGTAGTAGATGCGACTACACTAAGATTCTTGATAAGTCTAACTGTCTCAAACAGTTTGCAAATGTGACTTATGGATGTTGTGACCGCATATTTATATATTTCACTTGATACAGACATTTATATGAAAGCCCCTAAAGGACTTAAGTTGCCAGAAAACCACCAATCACGAGAAATATTTTCCATAAAGCTGAAAAGGTCACTTTATGGACTAAAACAATCTGAAGAATGTGGTACAACGATCTTAGTGAATATCTCCTGAAAGAAGGATTCAAAAATGATCAAATCAGTCCTTGTGTATTTATTAAACGGACTCCATCAGGATTTTCTATAATTGCAGTTTATGTTGATGATTTAAATATCATTAGAACTCCCAAAGAGCTTGAACAAACTGCAAAATATTTGATGAAAGAATTTGAAATGAAAGATCTTGGGAAAACAAAGTTTTGCCTTGGATTACAAATAGAGCACTTAAGGGGTGGAATCTTTGTGCACCAATCCAACTATACAGAAAAGGTTCTAAAAAGATTTCATATGGACAAAGCTCATCCGCTGCGCTCTGATGTATCTAGCTAATAATACAAGACCTGATATTGCTTTCGCTGTTAATTTATTAGCTAGATATAGCAATTCACCAACAAAGAGACATTGGAGTGGGATAAAACATTTGTTGCGCTACCTTCGAGGAACTAAAGATCTTGGACTATTTTATCGATCAAAGCAAGATGCTACTCTTGTTGGATATGCAGATGCTGGATACTTATCAGATCTCCATAAGGCTAAATCACAAAATGGATATGTATTCACATATGGAGGTACCGCAATATCTTGGAGATCCACGAAACAGAGACTGACAGTTACATCATCAAATCATGTAGAATTGATCGCCCTTTATGAAACAAGTAGAGAATGCGTTTGGTTAAGGTCAGTAATTGGTCACGTTTAAGAAGAATGTGGGATAAACTCGATAATAAATTCTCTAACTGTAATTTTTGAAGATAATACCAGTTGTATTGAACAAGTTAGTGAACGCTTCATAAAAGGGGATAGAACCAAAGACATAGCACCAAAACTTTTCTTTGCACATGACCTCCAGAAGTATAAAATAATAAAAGTCAAACAAATTCAATTAAGTGAAAATCTTGCAGATCTATTCACAAAGTCCCTCCCATCAAAGAGATTCGAGCAACTTGTATATAAAATTGAAATGTGTCATCTACGAGATATCTGTTGAACTTAGGGGAAGAATCATACTCACTGCACTCTTTTTCCTTTCGTCCAAGTTTTTATTCCATTGGGTTTTTCGTGACAAGGTTTTTAACGAGGCAGTATTAAATAGAAATATTGTAATAATATTTTTTTTACATAATTAGAATGCATTCAAGGGGAAGTGTTGAAATACAGTGTAAAAGATAATTAATGAATATAGTGTGAAAGGTAATTAATGAATATAACCTAATGTGAATGCATTCAATGTAATTGTAGATGAACTTGCCTATAAATATGGAAGTTCACCAATGTAAAAATCACTCCAATGAGTAAAAATATCGCTATCTTCTAACTTTTACTCATTCTATTTCCTCCTTATCTCTCTAAGTTTTAACAGAAAGAAATTTCAAAATTTAAAAAAAAGGAAAATTACGAGTCGCACAAAAAATACGTCTGAACCTAGGTGGAGTCGCACTTTTTGTGCGACTCGTAAATTTTTTTTTTATAATTTTTAATTACATTAAAATAGAAATTACCTCGAGTTTTTGTTAACGACTCCTCTTAGGTTCAATCGCAATTTAGCTCCGATTAATTTTATGTGTACATTTTGTGTTTTTTGAAGTAATAAAGTGTTATTGAGTGAGTTTGAAGTGTTTGATAGAAGTTTTAAAATTTTTAAGTCCAAAGACATTTTCAACAATTTTTTAAATTAATTTAAAATAAGAATGACAATAAAATAAAAAGAATGGTGAAAAATAAGAATCTGGCCAGAAAAAAGGGGTACAAGATAAACCCCACAACACTGACAAATTAAAGCCAAAGCAATTCACTGAATTCAGTACCTTAAAGTGGGACCCACTTCACATTCCCTTTTCCTTTTCCTTTTCCTTTTCTGTCTTCCTCCATTATCATCATTCCTGCTCTTGTCCCCTTCTTCACTCTTCCGCTACACCAATAAAACTCCACAGTCCACACCTTTTATCCTCTACATTCATCCTCACTCAATTTACAATGCACCCCTGATACTCAACTTTTCTACATCATTAAATCACAATTTTAACCATATGATGAGTGCTTCATCTGAAGATGGGTATGATCACAGAGATGGCACAGGAAGTTACTGTTTAAGTGCTGATATAAGTGAATCAGAAAGTTCTAGTAGCTTCTCTCTTCTAAGATTTGACCCTGATGCTGATGCTGATGTTCCTTCTACTTCTACATCTTCTCCTGCTGTTTTTCAACGTCATAATATTGGAAACTTTAATTTTCCAACAACCCATTTTGTTTTTCCGGAATTTTCTGGGAAAGATGTTGTCCGTTGGGATGATTCTAATCCTTCTAAATCTGAAGACTCTGATTTATCTGGTACTTATTCCTCTCTCATTTTTATTTTTAATTTTTTTTTTTAACTATTTTTGTTTAATTTCTTAGAAATGTTGTTGACTCATTTTAACGGATTTACGCAATATACAAGGTTGTATTTTCTAGGATAATAAATTATTAGTATAAGATTTGATTTTCTAATGGTATTTTCTAATTTTTTTATGTAAGTATTTCTAATTTTGGATGCAGTTTGTTTTGTTTGGATTTTTGAAGAATTTTGTAAACATGAAGCGTTACTAAAAAAGATTTAGGGTGTGTTTTGGCAAAACTAGCTTATTGGATATTTTTTTCTTATTTTCATATAGAGGGTTATTTAACCATTAAATGTTAATATTGGTAAATTAGCAATTAATAAAATTCAACTATTTATCAGCTGTGATGATAATGTAATTTTCATGTCTTTAGAAATTACGCTGCAAAATTTATGTAAAATTATTAAAATGAGGAATTGATTAAATTTATTATTTATTACAATTCTAATTACTGTTTGTCTACTTTGTATTTTAAAAATTAGTTATTGTAACGTTTGGGTCTTAGATAATTTAAAAAGAAAAGTTTGGGTCTTGGCTAAAATAGTAAACTTTTTTCTGGGTTTTGATTATGTTCTTGGTGATGTCAACAGAAGTAGAGATGATGAAGGAAAGGTTTGCAAAATTGTTAGTTGGTGAGGATATGTCTGGTGGTGGTAAGGGTGTTTGTACTGCACTTGCTGTATCAAATGCTATTACTAATCTTGCTGGTAAATTACTAACTTTAAATTTTCAATTTTTCAAAGGGAAAATCGTCAGAAACAATCTAGAAATATCTTTTTGCTTTTCTAAATCTGGGCTTAAATTAAAAATTTAGTTAATAATGTCTGATTTTGGTGTGTTGTTGAAACTGGTAGCTACTGTTTTTGGGGAATTATGGAGACTAGAGCCTTTATCAACTCAAAGGAAGAAAATGTGGCGTCGAGAAATGGATTGGTTGTTATGTGTGAGTGACTTCATTGTTGAATTAGTCCCTTCAATGCAAGAATTTCCGGGTGGAGGCTCATTTGAGGTCATGGCAACGAGACCGAGATCCGATTTGTATGTAAATTTGCCTGCTCTCAAGAAATTAGATGCTATGTTGCTTAGTATCCTTGAAGGGTTTAAGGAGACCGAGTTTTGGTATGCTGACCGTGAGAGTGATGATCGAGATCCACTTAAGACTGTAGCATGTAATGGTCGGCTATC
This sequence comes from Amaranthus tricolor, assembly GCF_026212465.1. Classification (NCBI taxonomy): domain Eukaryota; kingdom Viridiplantae; phylum Streptophyta; class Magnoliopsida; order Caryophyllales; family Amaranthaceae; genus Amaranthus; species Amaranthus tricolor. The sequence continues at coordinate 31,863,569 of NC_080048.1, read as the reverse complement.
TGTTCGACAGGAGGATAAATGGTGGTTGCCATGTCCGAAAGTTCCGCCTCATGGGTTATCCGAGGATGCGAGGAAGAGGTTGCAACAGTGTAGGGATTGTACGAACCAGATTCTTAAGGCAGCTATGGCTATTAATACTAGTGTCATCTCGGAGATGGAGATTCCTTGTGCTTATTTAGAGTCCTTGCCTAAGGTAAAATGGCTTATAGTTTACCATGTTTCATGATAATCATTTAGCTGTTATGAATGGCTTATTCCTTGTGTTTATTTTAGAGTCTTGGTAAAAATTTAAAAATAATGTGCATTTTTTATTTATGTGAAGCTGAAGCAATGTTTGTTACTAAGGGTAATCGGAAACTACCTTTTTGTTACCATTTACAAAGTTAAAGTTGCGTACATCCGACTCCTTCGAATCCCGCCTAGGTGGGAGCCATTTAATGGCGTGAGGTGATGTAATGTTGTTTTATCTATTCTATAGAGTCGAGTAACTGATGTTTTGTTGGTCAGCTGTCTTGCTATGGATTATATTGTGGGGGTGTTTGGCAATTGTTTGTTGGCTCTTTTAGTTGGCATGTTTGACTATTTGAAAATGTTGCTGTTTTTGTTGGCTTTTAAGCTAGCCGAAAAAAGCAGTTATTTATGAAGATGTTTGGTAAATTAGGTATTGGTTGTTGGCTATTTATTAGAGAAAAAGTGGTCCACAAGCCAAAAGCCAAAAGCCAATATAAAAAGCTAACTTGAGTAGCTTTTTTATTTTAGCTTAAAGCTCTTTACTAAAATTTTTTTTTGGCTGTTTGACCAACCAACAAGCTAAATGCCAAAAGTCAACCAAAAAGCTAATATAAATGCAACAACCAAACACCGCCTACATGGATTCCTTTTTTCTATTGTTGAAGAGCTATTTGTTTGGAAATTTTTATCACGCTAAGTACACTTTACGTTGGCAGAATGGTAAAGATTGTCTAGGAGAGATCATTTACCGTTACGTAACTGCAGAGATCTTCACACCAGAATGTCTCCTTGATTGCCTAGATTTATCTTCAGAACATCATATTCTGGAAATCGCGAATAGAATTGAGGCAGCTGTTCATGTTTGGAGACTTAAAGATCAAAGGAAACATGCAGGTCGCTCCAAAAGTAAACGACCATCATGGGGTGGCAAGGTTAAAGGGATTGTCACCGACAATGACAAAAATCAGGTTCGTGCTCGACGAGCTGAGACTCTTTTAAGGTGTCTGAAGATTCGGTTTCCTGTGTTGCCACAGACAGCATTAGATATGAGCAAGATTCAGTATAACAAGGTACTTATAAGGCTCCATTTATTCTTTTGTTAGTACTGATTAGGATTTCTGGGTTAGTAACTTGTTGCTTCTCTTTGCTATTGAAGGTGCCTCTTAAATTAGTAACAGGTTTTTATGTGTATAGTGTATACTGCTTAAAATGGCTGCAAAATGCGCTTTAAAAATGGTAGAAATTTGGTTATTTGTTGGCCACATGTAGGGTTGTTCAACGGGTTGGGCCCCCATTTTGAGCCCTTATCCGGCCCATTTTTATAAGGGCTTTGTAATGTCCGGGTTAAAAATAGGTCAAGCCAAAAACAGGCTCTAATACAAATAAAATGGAGTGAGCTATAATAGGGTCTAATAAGGCCGGAAACGGGTCTTTATAAATAGAAAAAACGAGCTCTACTACAATTATTATAAATGACAATGCCAATGGGGATTATCAACGTTTCTACAATTTAATAATCATAAACAATAATTTAATTATTATAAATTGATCAATGGGGATAATAATAATTTTTATTTATGAACATGAGTCGGGCCGGCCTTTTCAAGTCTGGACCAAATAAAGCCCATATTAAAATTTAAAAGCCCTTGTCCGGTCTGGCCCATATTTACTTAGGCTCGGCCCGGCTTGTATCCGGCCCATTGAACACCCCTAGCCACACGCTTTAGTTTTTTAAAACGGATAAATGACTCTGTAGATAGTTTTGAGTTGGATGCGTACAAGAGTCGTCGTATACTCGAGTTCAGAGATTAAGAAACCATGTTAATACTTCCGTGTGAGTCTATGTTATGTGGATCAATGGCGACGCAGCTGAAGGTCGTTTACTCTGTTGTGCAGGATGTTGGAAAAGCAATCCTCGAAAGCTATTCAAGAGTAACGGAGAGTTTGGCATTTAACATTGTGGCTAGAATCGACGACTTATTATTTGTGGATGATGCTGCTAAACAATCAGCTTCGGAATCCAAATCTGTTTTCTGTAGAGGAGGATTGGGTGGTCTTCCTCTCCAAAAGCAAATGTCACCTAGTCCTTTCTCCATCCGACACTCCCCTTACGGTTCACCTTTTGCTACCCCGAGCTTCTGTGTGACCCCTACTCTCGGCAGTCCTGGAAGATCACTTACGACTCTTCGTAAAATGAACCTTAAAGCAGCCGAAAATGTGAAAACCGAAAAGGCACTCTCGCAAGAGTTTGAGAAGATTTGGGCGCATCCAGGGAACCTGAGTTCAAGGAAGGCATCCGGAGATGCTCCCGAGAGAGACTGACAACCTAAAAAATGGCCCTCAGATACACTCGGATAATAGCCAAGTCGTAACTTTCATATCTTGTAAAAATTCTAGCAGTAGCTCATTTGTGTAGCAAGTTTCTTTTATGTGCAAAGTTATATTAAGGCATCTATTTTTGCAGTTTGCACCTTGAAATGTTTTCCTTTTAGTATTTGTCTATTACTAAAAATAGAATGTTAAGGTTTAGTTGTTTAGTAGGAGTACTTTCTATTTTTGGTAGGAATACGGAGTTTATAAGAACTATGACTTGATTATTGAGCACTCTGTTCATTGATTCAGATTTCAATCCATCGATAGTGGTAAATAAATGACAATAACATATCATTTCTCCGCTTTATGTTGGGCAACATCTATGTCAATATCTCTGCTAACACAAATTTATCCTCCTATTTTTATGCATTTAAGCAACTCTTTCTGGGATCGACATTGAAAGGATCGCTTTAAGAATCCTAAGTAACTATATTCTAGATGAAAGGTTGAATAAGTATAATAGGTTTTTGCAAATTGCATTTCAAGGTCATGATGAAATTCTTCATGTATTTTTGACTACACACTTAAGAACTACTTTTTCGGGTTTTTTTGTTTGTCTATAAGAAACTAAGAAATGAACAAAGTTAATGCAGAAATAAAAAATTGGGACAAAATAACATATGTAAGGACTCCAATCCTAAATAGGATTTACGTCTTCACCTTCGACTTCGAGTTTCTCTCAAACCCTTGGATTTCCAATGCTTACTCTTCTTTATCACTGATTGGCCTTCTTGTAGGTTAGGCACTAGCTGAAAGAAAGTCTGTAATCCTCTATGCTGAATACCCTTGGCCGGGCAAAGTACCAAAGCACTCACCAAGTAACTAAAAAAGTAACTCTAATAATAGTAACACTATCACTATCAGTTCTACAATACTTAACAAAGCTTAAAATGAAGTAATCTTAAAAACTATTTTGCAGTTTTTGTGCTTGTCTTTAAAAATTAAGATATAAACAAAGTTAATGCAAAAAAAAAAAAAGACTGAAATAAATTGTGATAAAGCAATGTATGCGATGAATTCAATCCTCAAAAGTATTTACGTCTCCACCTTTGGATATCTCTCCAACCCTTAGGATTTCTCATGTGGGGCTTGAACTTGATCTCATGCTCCCACGCCATTTTTTCATTGTATTGCACACCATTAAGAAAAATATAAATCTTATTAATGCATATAACATCAAAAAAAATTAGGAAATATAGCACTAAAATGCAATTGGTCAACTTTAAAATACCTTTTTAACGTGGATTTGAGAAGTATCTGGCAAGGTCGGAGTTGACACAAAAAATCAAATTGATATACAATATGCGTCAAAGAAAATATAAATAGGAGCGACCAATAATGCGTACTATAAAAATGAATTCAAGTCAATAAAGGAAAACATGAGAACTTAGATAAAATAACAAAAGACATCGCATGTTAGGATTAAAACATATCTTCAAATTATAGAGCCAAAATAAACTAGTGTCCAACTCTAATTGACTTTTTCAAACTTTGCTCAAAATATTTCTTCAACCCGGCCGGGTTTGTTCCACAAATCATTTCCAAACATGACCATCTAACTTTTAAAAACAGGCTTACTATTTTACAAATCCTCATAAATTGCACTAAACTTTCAAATAATGTTATGTTAGACAATAAATCTAATCAATTAATCAATAATTATGAGTGCAAATATATATTACCTCATGAAGACTAGCACTTCATTGCTCAATTTCATGAGGAATTTTCTTAAATTATTAATAAAATTGTTTACATTGTTGTAATACTGGAAAACGGTATTTAAACATTCAAATTAATTAAAATTTGCTTAAATCATTTGATAAACTAAATATTATCATAAATTTTTTGGAGTTTCAACTTGTTTTCGATTAAAAATTGGTTTGGATTTACAACAGTTCGTTAAAAAAATAGTTCGTGTTTACACCAGTTTGATTAAAAATCGGTTTGGGTTAAGTCGGAGTTAGCCGGATCAGTTCAGTTTCGTACATGATTCGGGTCAGATATGACGCGGTTTGATCACTATTAGGTTCGGGTAAATACGGTTAACGGTTATATGTCGGTTGTAAAAATCGGTTGCAGTTAGGCTTCAGTTTTCTCATTTTCGATTGTCAACTGATTTCGGTGCAACTTTGGTTAGTGTAATGTTAGTTTGATAAAACTCAAAAAGAAACACACTTTTGGTTCGGATAACTTTTAGGTGTGGTTTGGGATTTCAGTTTGGATCATGTTTGAACAACTCTAGTTAGGATTGAGAGAGTATATTTTTGTTTTTATAAAGTTTGTTATTTTCAATATTTTTCGTAGTAAAGAAGATTTCATAACATGCATGCAATTTTCTTAACAAATTTTTTTTTTTTTTTACCAAATATGTACACTTCCTAGCGGTATTGGATGAGAACAAATTTTATATAAAAAATAATATAATAAACATGATCACAATACATAAACATTGTCAAGTAATATTCTAGTTAGATTGTGATCATACTAATTGCAATCATTCGTTATCAATAATCAAGCAGACTATGACAATTTCGATTGACAACAAATCAATTAATTAATGTTTTTTAAAAGATTTGCATCATGTTAAAAAAAGGGAAAGAGTACATTAAGATTGTGAAGGTTTCATAACATGCAATTTTCTTCAAAATTTTCATCATCACATTTTCTAGTGATATTGGATGAGAATAAATAAATTGATATTAATAATTTAATTTTTTGCTTATCTGCTGTGAATAATCCAATTTTAATTATATTATTTTCTAATAATTTAACATTTGTTTTTAGTTCACTGTGAATAATCTAACCTTTATTTTAGTTTGCTAACAGCATATCCTATTATTACCTATTGTTAGCTAATAATACGGTATGTTATGGGCAAATTTATCACAAAGGTTGGATTATTAGAAAAGTAAAATTATTCGCAGCGGATGAATGAAAAGTTAAATTATTAATATCTATTTTTCAATTTTATATTCAAAAGAGTAGAGTAAGCATGATCACAACTAATAAACATTATCAAGTAATTTTCTAACTAGATTGTGATAATGTGATTATTATAACCATTTATTTCCAATAATCAAACAGACCGTGACAATCTTATTTGACAACATATTGATTATTTATTAATAGATTTGCAAGATGTTATAAAAAAAAAAAAGGGTACATTAAAATTCATCATAAATAAAGGAAGGTTAAGATCTTAGGCTTGCTTCTCCCACACACAGTAGTCCTTTCCATAGGTTACAATCTTGTAATTTGATGGAATATGTTGAGCTGTATCAAATTTTGTTCCAATCTTCACTATCATTTTCTGATCAATCATCGCTACATACAAATCTGGATCACTGGCCATTATATTGACATTACTTGTTTCATGCACCCTATTTCTTGTTCTTATTTTTGTTAAATTTATTATTTCTTCCTTCAATCCCCAATCAATGAAGTGGTCATGAAACTGCAACAATGCAATATAATCATCATACTAATTGTAATAACGTTAATTAGCAAAAGCATTATGTTCTGACCACCACAGTCATTCCAAACCCAAGGCAAAATAGACATTTGCCTAATAGGCTACTGCCCAGAGTTAAAAAAGGATCATATACCTCAACTCAGCAATGTTGTCAAGTACTAAAATTGTAACTTTAGTTACACTAACACCTCAACTCATCATGCATATTTCATTAGGTGTAATTTTAACTTACTTAGTACTCTTAGAAAAGTTTAAGTGACATATATCTATCAAATTTTTTTCAAATAAATCTTTTAAAATTTTCAAAAAGCACTCATTAAAGACGAAAATCAACCATCTATAAGTGTATTTATGATCTCATTTTGCATAGGACGCACTAATTGCTAGGAACGACACTTCTAACGACCTTTTTACTATTTTGTTTGGTTGTAATAAAAGACAACAATAATTTTAAATATTTAATTTAATGATTGAGTACCGATTGTAACTGATTTATATTAATTGAAACTTATATTTACTGATTGTAACTGATTTTTATTGATTAAAACTGATTTTTTTCTGATTGTTACTGACTTATTATAATTAATTTTTACTAAAACAAATTTTTATGGATTACTTACTATTGATGGAGTTCCGGGATGAGTAAGAATATAAGCATATCCAAGCATAACTTTATTCGCCGGAAAAGACCAAAGATTTTGACTCGACCCAGTATCATGATTATCAATAAAAGTAACTCCATTTCTAGGAGCAATTCCAATAAGTCCGCTAGGCCTTCCATTAGAATCCTTCATCCTCCACCATTGATCTTCAACAGCAAAATGAAGAATCCCTTTAGTAGTAAAATCAAAAGCCGAAACAACCCCTCCACCGGAATCTCGTATCCACTTCGCTACCTCATTTCTATGCGCATCTTGATTATAATCCGGAGCACCATTAACATAACTAAATGAATCCCATAATTCTCCGACCACAAATTTTGGCTTAGTTTTTTGCACATACAATTTTGTTATGTTAGCCGAATATCCCTTTACAAAATCCAATCGCCAACCATCAAACCCTAATTTGGTTTTAAGCCAATACATCCAATCGATTAAGTCTTTTTGGACCCGCGGGTTTAGGTGATCGATGTCCGGGGCGGGTTCGTATCCGTCTCCGGTGTCCAAATTCCCCGACCCGTCTGAAAATTGGTTATCGTCTCGGCAAATAGCCCATGGACCCCAATCTAAACGATTATCTGAAGTTCCTCCTTCGAAAATGCAGTATATACCTCTTTCATCTTTGTTCTCTGCTGTTCTGTGATTTATTACGATATCAGCCACACTTTTGATCCCTTTTTGACGGAATGTATTTATTAGGCTCTTTAGTTCAATTTGATTTCCGTATTTTGATGCATTCAGATCGTATAATCTTCCCGGCAAATATCCTGAAAATTGACGTGCAAATTTACTTTATTCAAAAGAACTTTTTAAACTAATTAATGTGAGAGTAATTGATGTATAAGTCATTTTCAATATGTCTCTTCATTTTTTTTAATTCAATAAGTTTTTAAAGGAATCTTTTAAAATAATAAGTGTAAGAGAATTAAATGAAAATAAAAAGAAGTCATCAATCACCATTCCTTGTCAACATAATTACATGTTTGCTCAAGCTGAGTGAACAATCTTTGTCCGTATATTTTGATGGGTATGCGTTGTCGCCTTTTTTCCCTCTTCAGACACTGATAATAATTTTTAATGGGTGGGATACACTGAATACAATAACAATGACCCACTACAAAAATAACTCATTTTAGAGACAAAATCGATTTCTGTTTAAACTTGTTAGCGACAAAAATGCTTTGTCGCTAGTTAGTTACAAATAAGGCCACAATCTTTTTGTTGCTAAACTTTTATCCAAATTTTAAATTTGGACTTCTATCCCCTTTCTCATTTCATTCTTCAAACCTATTCATTTTCTTCTCCAACTTTTCTCTACTTACTAAAATTTTCTCCTCCTCTTTATGTCTCACCATTCAATTCGGCGTCTTTCAGGCGATTCCCCGGTGATTTCTCCTTACCTTTCCACATGTAATCTCATACTTTAACTATTTTTTATTGTTGTTGTCGAATTTCATGGCTAATTTTATTCATCGTTCATGTTAATGTTTTATGTTCAAGTACATGACTTTTTTTTGTCTCATTTTGTTCATTTTCATGCTCATATTCATGGGCTTTTTTTAATTTATGTTTACTTTTATGGCTGCCGAAATTTTCATACATTATAAGTAGGGCTGACCCTAACATTTAAAGGGCCCGGGGCGAAATATATATATAATAAGGCCCTTAATATTTTTTTTTAACACAAATAAGAAATTTAATATTTATATAACAATTTATTGACATAGACCTCTCCAACAACTATAGTTTATCGTGAAATTCAATAATTATATAAAATTTTATTAATATAGAATACATTTTCTCTTTAAAATTTTAAAATAATGGAATTTATTATCAAAAGAAATCAACTTTGTCTTTTAAAATTTAAGTTTAGATTAATAAAATTCTAATCGTTAAAAAACTCGATGAGAGGACTTCAAAATACGGAACAAATATGCTAATAATTGTATTAGTTGAGTAATTCAACCCATGCATAAAGAATGTCTCATGTTAGGATCGTTTAACACAATAATTTGTTTAGCCGATGTTGTATAAGACCGTCTTACGGTGAGACAAGTATATTAGTAGAAAAACATATGAAAAAACAATCAAAATTGAATTCTCATTTGTACAGGAAGCTATTTTTTAATTAGTTTGAGCTGACTCAATTAAAATCGTCTCACAGAAAAACGACATCAATAGGAAATTAGTGTAATTTATAATACTAAAATAGGTGTTAATTAAATTAGTCCAATTGGTCTTGATATTTTATACAAAACGGCCCAAAGAAATTGAGCCCATAAACAAGTGAATGAACACGCACTTTCATCCTCCTCTTCATCCCTGTCAAATAACTAGCCCTCGTTAATGGCGGCAGACTTTCATACTCCTACGCTAGATTTCGGGACCCTGGGCAGTGGCCCTACTCGCCCACCTCCAAGGTCGGCCCTGATTGTAAATTTATGTTTATTTCATGGCTGGTTTTGTTTTTTTTTTTTTAAATAAATTTCATAGTTAATTTTTTTTTTTTGAATTTTTATGGCTTTTTTTTTGTAGAATATATAGTTTCTGTTTTTAACATGCAATGTTTTTGATTTTGGCAGAATTTTGTAATTAATTTTTAAGTTATGTGGGTGAACTAGGGAGGTGATCATCATGGTAGGGGTGGTGATATGGAGGAAGCCATGGTGGATCCGGTGGATTCGTGGATTACATAGTTCTAATGGTGGTAGTATTTGATCTACTCATGGTGGTTATTACTAAGTATTTTGTTTAGACGCCATTGATTTTTGTATATATATTAATTTAAACAATAATTTTTGTAATATATATCTACTTTTTGGAATTTTGTATTGTGTATTTTTGATCAATGATTAATTTAATTATATATTAAATTTCTGTTTAATTATTTTTGTTAATTATATATAGGTTTTGACTATTATTTACCAAAAATAATTGAATATTTGTTATTATTGTTAAATAATAATAATAATAATAATAATTACTATTATTATTTAATATTATTTATGTATTTTTTTACAACCCGAAAATTTGCTAGGGACAAATTAGGCGACAAGTTTTTGTTTTTGTGACCAGGCTAGTAACAATTACGTCGAAAAAATATTTTTTTAGCGACGATAAAATTAGCAACAATACGTTTTATTGTCAAAATTATCGCCAAACCCATTTTGTGAAAAATTACGAGACACAACTTCTTTATCGCTACGTAAAAATATGTTTGTGATACATACAATAACTAGATAGATTCCCGTGCCTTTATAAATTATTTAATTTAAAATTTATAATCAATTATATAACTCCTTAATTATGTTGAAACTATAAATGTACAAAATTATTTTATTGAAAGTCTATTTTTTACATGAATAACTAATATTTCATCCGATAATCATCCATTGTAATTAAAAGATATTAAATATCTTAATTGATTGTATTTGGTAAAAGATTAGTAAATAAGGTACATTTTTAAAATTTTTTATAACTAATTAATTAAACTAATCTAATCAGAAAGATATTACATGGTATGCTAAAAAAATTTCCTAATTAGAACTTGAAAACAGCAAAAAAATTTTTACTGTAAAGTCGATACATATCCTAATTGTTTCTACATTAGTATATTGTATATATAATTTACCCCTCTCATCTAAAGCACTAGTCAACCCTTACGGGTATTAATAACTGGAAGCTACGTAACGCTATCCGTCATTACTGCATGCAGAATCTTTCCATGGACAATGATACGTGTGTTTACATGACTTAATAATGACTAGACGAGGATCCTAACAGTTGATGTTTCAATGTAAAAAAATAAATAAATAAATAAATAAAAATACTATAGGGAAAAAAATGGTTTTTCTTTGTTTTTCTTTATATTAATGCATATTGCCTTTATCCTTATGTAAAAAGTCTTTGAAGTGCATTCATCCGCTTACCGAGAAGGAGATATATATTTAATAAGTTGAAATGTGAGGTCAACCATGGTTTTGTTACAACTTATCTATAATTTCAGGGTAACATGTCACATGTTTGATGCGTTAAAAGAAAAGTTTTAATGTTTTTAATGAGAAAAAAGACATGTGAGCAATCACTAAATAAAAATCTTATATAGCTTTTTTTTTAATCACAGGCTCAAGGAAACAAAATGGTAAATATGGAATTCAAGATTTTATCAAAAAAAAACTTGTTTCAATAAAGACAAAGACCCAATTCACTTATTTATATATATATATATATATATATATATATATATATATATATATATATATATATATATATATATATATATATATATATATATATATATATATATATATATATATACACATACACATATATATATATGTACATACACATATATATATGTACATACACACACACATATATATATATATATATATATATATATATATATATATATATATATATATATATATATATATATATATATATTAATTTGGAGCAAATATTTTTTTTCTAATTATTCAAAGGAAATTTTCATTGTTAGTTTAATGGAGTAATAAATAATAAAGAAATAAACTAATTGTTACTCAATGTTTTAATTGAAAAAAGTTTTGTAAAACTAATTCTTATTTGAATTGGATCTTGGATCTTGTCTCATCTACAGAGCAAGTGTTACTTTTTATAAAACTTTCTAAGTTCGATTTTCATCTAATCATGTCATATTCTTAGCTTATCATGTAATTAAAAAAATTAGAAAAACTCTATATGGTAATCCTGAATTTTAGGTTTTTCCACGTGGTAGACAAATATTTTTTTAATCCATGTGGTGACCTTGACCTTTGAATTTTTCTACGTGTTAGACAAAAAGAGAAGTTTTTTTGTTAACTTTACGCTAGCTATTTTTACCTTACATAATGGTTTTTTTTCAAAGATAAACGTTGTGATTACCCTAATTGACCACATATTTCGAAATTCAGTCAAAATAAGTACTTAATTTAACAAAAACTAAACATTTTATTTACCACATAGGAAAGTTGAAAACACAAAATCACTATGTAAATTTAAAAAAATATTTATAAAAAAAGCTAAAAATTTCAGGATAACCACCTAAAATATCAAAAAAGTAAATATTTCTTACAATGAAATTTTTACTTGATCATCAAAAACTTCGGTGCAAAAGAAATTATACCTTGCGGTGAAACTGAATGACTTGGTGGAGGAAGCCACACATGAGTTACACCAGCTCTAGCCAAATCATCAACTAAACTACGTAAATGGTTGTACAATCCTCCTTTCATATTCCATGAATCCCAGTTGAATCCCTGATAACAAAGATATTAATGTTAGGCCGTAACAATTTATCATATAATTATTTTATTGGCCCATTCTGAGCATTGACTTGGAATGTTTTATTAGTGAATAGTGTTACAATGGATAAGATGTACGTAGACAAATTAATTTGATCTCGAACCTTAGAAATACACGAACCTTTGAACTAGCTAATATCTACGTATATTCTATGAGATAATATATGTTCGTAAAAGATAAAGTATGATAATGATTCATGGAAGTTTATTCTGTATGTATTAGTCATAGCTATAGTCATCAACTCAGTATCTCGCATATATTGTACTCCGGAGAAAGAAAGTAGCGGACAAACCATACCCTTACCCCTCCAAGGAAAGGGCAAAGAGGAATGTGCGCACCTACTCAATGCAAATAATCCCTAAAAGGATTAGCCCTGCAAAGAGAGAAAGATGAATGAAATATATCTCACTTAGGAAGACACCTATAACTAACAAATCACATTAAAATCGTAACAAGGTCATAATAGTATTGGTAAATGATAATGGACACACCTGAAACAACAAAGCAGGAGTAGCAAGATTATATAGGAGAGAAAGGGACAGAAAAAGATAGAAGAAATTGGGAAAATTGAAGCACTTCATAATCTTTAGAGTTTAAAATATAGAAATTTATGTTGATTCTATTATTATTATTTTTGCATGAAGAATTATATATATAGAGGCGAAAAATGTGAAGATAAGAATGGAGAACGTACATCGGTGCAAACAAAATCAAAATGGATAATCTTTGGGCAGCCACATTAATTGACGAGTTGCATGATGAGCCAAATTAAAGTAGTTTCCTTCACTCAAAAGTTTTTCATCCATTAAATTTATGATTATCACTTAAGTGTTTTTGTCAAGAAATGCAATATAGGCTAGCCAAAGGTACTTCAAAGGACCTTGTTCTTGAGTACGGTTCTTTTCTTTTTTAGTAGAGAGAAAAGTTTTTCCTTTTTAAGGAGCGATAGGGTGCAGATATAGCAGGTGCGATTTTAGGGTATAGAGTGCCACATGTACAGAGCCCTTCAAATTAAAGGGCTTCAGCCATATATGAAAAATCATATTAGAATAACATACTAATAAGATAAAGCAAGTTGTTACAGTTTTATTTAACATATCAATTGCCATATAATCAAATGCTATTGTTTGTATTTTTTTTCTTGTTTTTTTCTTTTATTTTGTATTCCCAAGTATCTTCTCTTATGTCATTTAAGTTTCACCTATTTATGAATCATCAACAATCACCATCTTATCATCTCAAAAGAATAAAAAATCAATATCTTAATTTCTAAAAATAATCAACATCTTAATTTTTAATTTTTCGATCCTTCAAACGTTTATACTTGATATTATTAGCTACTAATTCATCAATTTTTTCTCCCTTCATAATATTATGGAGGTGAATGTAATTCTTAAATAACTTTTTTTTATTATATAGTAGGCTGAGGAAAATAAAGGGGTGAATGAGAATTAAATCTAGAACCTTATCTGAAAAAAGTGATACTTACTCCAACTGTGACAAAAATCAATTTTCAATGTTTATTTATAAAACTAATTTTATGTAATTAGAAATTGTATTGAGTTTTTTTTATTTAATTACAATACTTAAAATCAAAATTAAGATGAGTTTAAGAAAATCGCTCTTTTTAATTAATAAAAAAATTAATTTCTAAAATTCATTAAAAATAAACAGAATCTCAATTAACTTTTCTCTACCCCGAGATTTTGGTACATGATTATGAATAGGCTTCTCATAAGCATTGACTAATTAAGTATTTTAACTATGCAAGGGAACATATATGTCACAATCTTAAATAAAAGTTAATTGTTGAAAACCTTTGATTAACGTACTCCCTCCATTTCTAAGTAATATTAAAAATTGATACAAGTATTAAGAATTGGTAGGAACCACTAAATTGCGTGGATAAAATTAAAAGTGAGAGAACATAAGAAAAATGTGTGGAGATAAAGATAAAGATTGATTCTACTGATGAGAAAAAATGGAAAGAAAAAATGAGGAGGGAGATTGATGAAATTGAAGAGAGAATGAGGAGAGTGAAGTGGTTATTGTTGAAGCTTGAATGTATTGGAAAAAGAATGAAGATGAGAAGGTGATAGAAAGGAGTTAACTAGGGTTAAGTAGATTGGGCTAGTGATGGTTTAAGATAAATAAAGGAACTAGGTCGGAAAATATAAAGCCCGTGATGAACTTCAGTTTTGTCGACCAATCCATATCAGAAGTCAAAAAAGCACAATAACTCATTTGTCATCGCAAAATCCGTCGCAATTTTTAATAACCACGATGAACATATATTCTATTGCAGTTGTGTCGTTACTATTTGAGCATTTCCTTGTAGTGTCCTTTTGCTTCTCAACCAACGGGGTATTAGTAATCGTAGGTACTAATTATAAAATGGAAAGTATATATAATCTACTAACACAATTTGACCCATCAACATATTTACTAACATCACTAACAACTAACCGTAAAAACTAAAAAAAATAACTTACTTAGAATTATTGGGTATGCAATGCATGTCTTCCTCATATACATGGGTGGATCCACGTGTCCAACAACCTGTGGGTTGTGAGGGCACTGCATTTAAAAAATGAATAAGCACCTAACTACAATAGGATTTGAACCTACAACCCGTGGGTTGTGAGGCAATTCTCAAACCAACTATGCTATTTAATTTTCTTTTCAAATTAGGGATTTGAATTGCATTTAATATGTGTTTAGTTGTCCAACAAAGCTTGCATTTCCTACCCCTTTCACCCTGGCTTATTAATCATATCTCGGCTTTACCCATTTCTAAATCAAGTCCTGACCTTATAGTTTGTAACCTTTCCTTAGGGAAGTTTTTCAACTCCCATGATCTCTACTCCTTCCTCCATCAATCTAAAACACCACTGCCCACAACCTTTAGTTGGAACCTGATTTGGAAAATACAATGTCCCCCTAAAATTTCTATCTTCCTTTGGCAAATAGCATGGGATGCTCTCCCTACAAGATGCACTCTCTACCACCGCTCCATCCTCCATACTTCCGACTTCCCCTCTTGCCCTTCTCCGGTTGAAACTTCAATCCATTGCCTCAGGTACTGCTTAGTAGCTAAAGAGTTTTGGATACTTTGCTTTTCCGCCTTAGCTGAAAATTTTTTCACCCTTGAGCTTTCTGCTTGGTTAGATTTAAACCTCAGGTCCTCTTTTTACTTCAACTCTATTCCTTGGCCAACTTGGTTCAACTTTGCCATTTGGACCTTGTGGACTCGACAGAATAGCATGGTTTTTTCCAAATCTAATCCCCCAATTTCCCTTTCTTTCAACCACACAAA
The DNA here is from genome assembly GCF_026212465.1 of Amaranthus tricolor. NCBI lineage: Eukaryota > Viridiplantae > Streptophyta > Magnoliopsida > Caryophyllales > Amaranthaceae > Amaranthus > Amaranthus tricolor. The sequence goes on along the minus strand of NC_080048.1, from coordinate 31,848,193 downwards.
AGCCTCTGCTCTAAGCTTCTTCTTTTTCCAACCTTTTCAGGGGCACCCTGACTCTAACCCTCTCGCACCTCTTGACTCTGCCCCTACCTAGGGTTTGCTTATTCAAATAGATGCTTCCTTCCTTCCAACCTCCAACCTTTGCATCATTGGGGTTGTCTACTTCTCTCATATAGGGTCTTAGCACTCTTTTTTTGTCCTCTCTGCTAGGGCTCTTGATGCTAACATAGCGGAAATCTTGCTATTATTTCTGGTTTTATAGTGGCTGATTTTCTCTCTTGGACTGAGTTTTTTATCATTTCAAACTCCAAAGTAGCAGTGGACAATTTGATAGGTTTTCTCCTATTAAGGACAAATATTCCTTATTTGGCACATTTTGTAGGGATCTCGCGAGCTGGAATCTGAAGAAGAAAGAGTGTCATGTTCGCAGACAGGAAGTTCGCATTGCGGAATGTCTTTTCCAGCAAGTGTGAACGAAGATTCCGCAGTAGCTTAGGCTCACCGCCTCCCCGATCGTAAGAGACGTTGCTACTATTTTTGATTTCAGTTAGATGTATCTGTGTCATGATGTATCTTTAGATAGTTTATTTGCTTCAGTGTTCTCTCCTCCTCCACCTACTACTAAGGATAATGAAAATTGTTATTTCGCTTTTGATGTACCCTAACTATTTTTAGCTTTATAATATTTTACTTTATTTCCCAAAAAAAGTTCAATTAGATGCAATTACAACTTTTAATACCTATTTAAAACTTAATTAATCTTTCTTAAATATCTTTTTTTTTACAGTTTTAAAATACATCCAATTGAAAACAATTTATATTTATGATTATTTTTTTATTGAATTTTATTTATTAATTGTGATCCCACTAAGTTTCAATTCTGGATCCGCCATTACATTTATATACATGGGAATGTTTGATCCATCTTATACTAATATCCTCAATAAAATGACTTGAATAAACCAATAGTAAAAACATAAACATAACATTAGCCCACCTACTAACCGCTAAGTTCTGCAAAATAGTTTGTTGATTGCCATTGAAGCAAACTTTAATTACCATCATCCTTGTGGAGGGTAGAACCAGAAAAATAAACAAAAAACATCCATAATTTAAACAATACAATCACATGCGTTAAAAAATTCATTGAACAACGATTGATTCAATAGGTGCTCCAGAGGCTACTTTTTTGAAATATTTATCATTTTTAAATTGTAATAAACAAATATCAATCATTAATTCACTATGAATTACAACCTAAAACAAAAAACTAAAGAAAACTTGGAACTAAGTCTAAATCGTATTCAATTTCAAAGCTATAGTATATTAGTAATTTAGTATTCAAAATAACATTAGTATTTAATGATTTATATTCAAAGAAAACAAAGTAACTAATTAAGCCTAAGTAAGCCAAGTAACTAAGAGAAGTAGAAAACGATAATGAATGATTGAATTTACTAATTAAACTTTAAATAACCTAATCTGATTGATTAATTCAATACCTTGTAGACTAATGTATAGACATATAGTGAATCGGTGAATACTGAATAGAATAAGACTATAAGAGGCGGTACAGACTCCAGATGCTTTGCGGAACCGTAACTGAAGACAAGAATAGGCTAGACTCTAGAGGCGGCAGGCGCAGCAGAAGGATGAAGAAGAGAGGAGGAACCGAGGAGGCGGAACAACGAAGAGGAGGAGGCGCATCAGTTAACAAAAGAGTTGAGAGTGTGAGGGAAAAAATGGGGTAGGGTTTTCTGAAAACAGAGGAGTGAGGAAAGGCAAGGAGGAATCAGGTTATTATTGGAAATTCAAAAATAAAAACTGAAAATACAAATTGCTTCAAGGAGGAATCGAACCTGTGATATCCAGCTTAATGTTAAAAGTACATTTACCACCTGATCCACATGATACTCCTGTTCTGTGCTTGTTATAATTTTTATATTCTTTTCAGTGCCTACTCGGATACCCCTTAAATACGCCCCTTGGCCTTGTGTATATAATGACTCAAAAATTATGCTCCTCCTAGGAATCAAAGGCGGGACCTTTCATTTACATGCTGCACATGCTACCGCTAAACTACAAAATTGTTCATGATAGTTACTTGATTTTAGTAAATAAGTCCTATAGCAGGAGCGGCAATCTCGATACATAATTAACATTTAATAATAATGTTTAATACAAAAATATTGTGGAAGTCTCAAAATGTCGAATTGTTAAAAACTTTAAATCATAGAAACTGAAACTGTTTAAAATAAAAGTAAAATATTACATCTGATAAGAAGTATTGTTTGCTCAAAATGAAAAAAAAGATACATCATCATCAAGTCATCAATAAAGGTAGAAAAAAAGGCTAAGTTCTCGATAAATAGTAATTGCTACAGCCTGGATCGGAACCTGAAATTAAATCCTGCAAAATGCTGCCATCCATGATACGGGTGACAGCCGATTGAATCGGTCAGCGCTTAACGCCGAGCATAACTTCCTATCCAGCTCAAAATACGAAAGTTATACGCTACATTTACAAAATAATAATTTAAGTACAAGCTTTTAATTAATTGACACCACTGTATACTTTTATTATATTCTTTTACTATTCCATACTTTTAAGTCATTAAGATACCATTCTCAATCCTGACAGAAGTACGTTACTGCCATTTATACAATTCGGTAATCTTAATACTTCAGCAAGTTCATTTGTTTAATACTCATAATCGTACCATGCATCATAGCATCAATACTAATCAAGTTTATCACTGATCAACAAGCACAACAATATGACATCTGATACATGTAATGCTCTGGTTAGGTGAGGACCATAGTCCTAAACCCAAACCGTGGTGGGAGTCATCACCCCTCCAATACAATTATGCTCGAGCTCTACAGGATAGGTAGCGAATCCCTTGTCTTACACCGCATTTTAAGTGTCGGCCAACACGTCACCGGATTTTACATGTCGGTCCATGGTTCGACATTACCTTACTATCAGGGTCATTCAATCAATATTCATTCACAAAAGTACATCACATTTTTATTACTACAAGTTGACTTTGATTTCACTTTGACCAACCTAGGTAGTAACTTCATTTATTTAATATAATTTTTTAATCATAACGTTCAATTTACCTTTATGTCCTTATATGTTCATTACATAATTATTACACATTAAATTTTATTTATAATATTATTTTAATAGCTCACTAAATTCACACTAATAACTTAATATTCTATTAATAGCCTCCAAATTAGTATTTTCCACAAATAGTTACTAAAATCTATTTCTTTTGAAATTAGTTCCCAAAATCAACATTTCCAACTTTAAACTAATAAACTTTATTCTCTTCTCAAAATCAAATATTCTAATTAAAATTCAAGTTAAAACTGCATTATTTGGATAAATTTTGAAAATTATACAAGTTCACCAAAAATCAATATTTTAAGTTTAGAAAAATTTGTAAACTTATTAGGATTATTGCAAAAAATCAACATTCTAGTTGTAAAACAAATAAAACTTATAATTTCACAAAATCAATATTTCTAGTTTTAAAACAAGTCTCACAAAAGTCAGTATTTCTAACTATAAAACAAGTAAAACTTGTAATTTCACAAAATTAATATTTCACACATAGTTTGAGTGGCAAGTTTACTAAAATACTTTTACATCATTTTACATAAATTTTGGTCAAATAATTAGCAAATAAAATATTTTGTACTAGATAGTGATTAAAAGTTACTTTTTATTATGAAATCTCATATGTTCAAGAAAAGCACTTTAACAATTAATAACTTATAAAAATTTCTCAAAAATATCTTTTTAAATTGTTATTTTATTATTATCACAAAAATAGCCTGTAATAATTTAAAATAGTAAATTAAACTCTTTTTTTTATATGATAGTGGTCGAATGGCCTATGAGTGTTTTGAGGTCTTTTCACATAAAAGAACGACTTAATTTAATTGATCGTACTGAATCATATATTTAAATAATTAACATAACCAGTTAAAAAAATAAAAAATTTTACGCAATAACGTAGAAAATTACTATTACTTTAAGGATAAACTTTAATCTCAAAATAAAGTATAATAACAACATTCTTAGTATAACCATACTTAATAAAAAAAATATACTCATAAAATAACTTGCTACCTTATAAACTAGTTTGAAGGCTATCATAAACATATTAACAAAAATTCTAATGTAAAGATTCTTAAGTGTAATAACATTCCTAATGTAACAAATAACTCTTAAACATACTCACATTAATTTAAACATAAATTATACTTAATATCATTAGAATATAATTTTGCCCCAAACTTATTACATTGACATACTAAAAATACTTTTAGCATAAACGTACTTAATATAATCTTGATCATAATTCCATTAAACTAACTTTTACTAAAACATATCAACATATTTCATACTTTGCATATTATAAAGTATATATATTATGTAAAATTTCACAAAAAGAGTAGGGTAAGAAGTTATACCATACTAACACCAAGGATTAGAACTAAGTACTAATTAAAAAAATAATTAAAAATAAGACACTTTAAGATAGATAATAATGCTCCAAAGATAATTAATCCAAACTCCCAAATAATGATGATCTTCTAAGCTCACAAAATAAATAAATTTAAACTCCAAAAATAATGATACATTAAGTACCCAAAATAATAACCCAATATGCTCCAAAATGATGATGATTTAAGCTAAATAAAGAGTGTTCAAATTTCTATCTTCTTGAATTTCTTCAACTAATAATAAAGGTATTAAATTAGTAAGATTTTAATGAAAAGAAGATATAAGAAAGAATGTTAAAAAGATTTGATAATGGAGGTGAAAGTGATCTCATGGCAAAGGGGTATTTATAATGGGTTTTGGAAACTTCTAGTTAAGTTGTAGAGTGTTAGGAGTATGGAAAAAGGTTAACATGTGTAAGTGATTTGGATTATGTAAGTATATGTGTAAGAGTTGTAGTGTGGAAGTAAACTTGTAAGAGTTGGAGTGTGTAAGTGGATGTATAAGAGATTGAAGTGTAGAATAAAGTAAACTTGTGTAAGAAAATCGTAGTACCTTGTATAATTGATAAACATCATGGGGTTAAATAAAATGGATTTTAGTTCATCACACTAGTGGAAAAAAACGTATCTGCTGCTAATCATTTGTTGCGGTTTTTTATATACGCAACAATAAATAGTAAAAAGAATTAGAAAAAAAAACAATCAAATGCTGCGATTTTCATCTTGCCCGCAGCAGATAATCACTTGGACAACTTAAATGCTGTGGTTTTTAGCATGCCCGCAGCATTTAATGCAACAGATAATTACTTGGACAACCGAAATGCTGCGGTTTTTAGCATACCCGCAGCATTTAATACTTTCAAAAATGCGCCTTTTAAAGTTAAAATGCAAAACCCCCTTTTGTTTCATTAAACATACATACGTTCATCTTCTTCAAAAAACCCAGTTCTTCTTCACGTTGATACTTTTTGTTTCCTAAACCCACGGCATAACTGTTACTTCTTGTTTACTCGAAAAACCCATTGAAATCCACGATATTTTCTTGTTCACTGCTACTACTTCTTATTCATAAACCCACGGCTGTTAACTGTTCATAAACTCGAAATTTAATACTTTGGTCTTGTTCATCTTCAAAACCCACGAAATTAAGGTATTTTTTTCTCTTTTGGACGAAACTTGGCACACAACACTATTTGGTATATATTATTGTGTTGAAGTGGTTAGAATTGTAAATCATAGTCATATACTTAATATTACTTGGTAAGTTGCGATTTTATGGGTTTTTAAGCTATTTTGGCACTTTCGCGCATAAGGTAGCTCAAACTTGGTTTGTTTTGCACGAAACTTTGCACACAACACTATTTGGTATATATTATTGTGTTGAAGTGGTTAGAATTGAAAATCTTAGTCATATGCTAGAAATTACGTGTTAAGTTGCGATTTTATGGGTTTTTAAGTGTTTTTGGCACTTTCGCGCATAAAGTAGCTCAAACTTGGTTTGTTTTGCACGAAACTTGGCACACAACACTATTTGGTATATGTTATTGTGTTGAAGTGGTTAGAATTGTAAATCACAGTCATATGCTGAAAATTACGTACTAAGTTGCGATTTTAAGGGGTTTTAAGCGTTTTTGCAACTAACATCTATTTTCTCTTAGTGCTTTCGACAAGCTTATAATTCCGTTGATTGCGGCTACTACACTCTCAAATACATGGACGATATCTTACAATCCGTGAAGGGGGTTGGAGTCGAAAACATAAATGACGTAAGTATTTGTTACGTTCATAAATGATAATATATGTTAACGATTATTGGTAAAATCTAATGTTTATGTATCTTTTAATTTTATATTGTACTATAGGTTTTATACGACATTACAAGGGAAACACGCCCTTTGAGAGATGGGGAAAAACGCAAATTGAAAGACAAAATTGCCGCGTATCTTGCTAATTTTTGTTCCTGGTAAATAATGTAATTAGTTTAGATTTAGGACTTTAATTTGTATTATACATATTATTATATTATATACACGATCGAGAGTTTACAAAGAGATTATTGGTGTTAATTGGTGATTATCATTGGGTTAATGATTGTTTATTACATTGTACATTATTAGATTATTTAGTAGTATTAAACGAAAAAAGCAAAAAAAAATATGTAAATGCTGCGGGCCCTCTCAAAACCGCAGCATATAGTCATACACTATATGTTGCGGTTTTAAGGAGGCCTGCAGCATATAGTGTATGACTATATGCTGTGATTTTTGGGATGCCCGCAGCATATAGTGCACTTTTCTACTGCGGTTTTAAACCGCAGCATTTAAAATAGGTCATCTGCTGCTATCACTAATGCTTGGGGCCAAAACCGCAGCATATTATGGCCAAAAAACCGCAGCAAATAAGGTTTTTTCCACTAGCGTCAAATTTTTGTTCTATTTTATACAATTGGATATGCTTTAGAATAATGTGTGAATTTGATTAAGGTTTGATATTGAAAATGTGATAGTGTGCTTCATTGATATGATCAAACAAAGTTTGTTTGTATGGTCATTGCTCCCAAATACCGTCTAACCTCGTGTTGGCTACAAATCTCTAATCCCAAACTATGCATATCATAGTAAAACTCCCAAGGTATAGATTTGACACTCTCGGTCTCCTCCTCAAAACATAAGACAACTTGTTAGCCTTTCTAGGGTGGTATAAAATTTCAAGACATAATCCTAATAACCTCAAGCCATCGCCTTTGGCGCATGTTAAATTTCTTTTGGTTGAAGACATACCTTAAGTTTTGATGATCGCTGCAGATCTTACACGGTAACCCATACAAATAATGTCTCCACAACTTCAGAGTAAGGATTACTACAACAAGTTTAATGTCGTGCACTGGGTAATTCACCTTATGTGGCCTCAACTACCTCAATGCATAAGCTATGACATTTCCTTCTTGCATAAGTACACAGCCCAAACTTTTAAATGAAGCATCGCAATAGACCTTTAATGGTTTGTTACAATCATGCACTATTAATACATGAGCGGTAGTAAGTCTGTTCTTTAATTCCTCAAAGGCAATCGTGTACCTCTCACTCTATTAAAATCAAATCATTTTCTTCAACGACTCAAACATGGGACGAGCAACCTTAGAGAAATTCTCAACATATTTCATATAGTAACCAATAAAACCCAAAAAGCTCCGAACTTCATGGAATCGACAATTGGTTATCGTCTTAATCTTCTCCGGATCCTTAGAAATTTCATCCTTAAATACAATATAACCCAAAAAAACAATTTCCTCAAGCCAAAACTCGCATTAATAAATTCCCTAAACCTTTTTTTCTCAAAAATCTTAGAATAATCCTCAAATGTTTCTTATGTTCCTCCATGTTTCTCGAATATACCAAAATTTCATAAATGAATAGAAAAACTATAAACTTATCCGAATAAAGACAAAGGTATCTCTAGATCAAAACCATAAATGTTGTTGACATATTTGTTACCCTAAATGGCATAACCAAAACTTATCCGAATAAACGTTGTTGGCATATTTGTTCTCTGCCGGCTGAGCCTTCTGAGGCGGAGTGTCAGATTAGTATCACCAATTTGTTCAGGGAGCCTATGTATGAGCTTCGGCGTAGAGGTGCATTCACCAGTGGCTGCATGAACGTTGCTGAACTGATGCGGCTGTGTCATAGGTCCCAGGCCATGGATACCCAGACGACAGCGTACCACATGGCTATCGTCGGCTTCACCTTGCTGGCGGATAAGACCAGAATTGGCATGCGACCTCACCCGATACTTGCCGTGAACGTCGATCAACAGGAGGTGGCCTGAGGTGCGGTGACCTTGGCTTACTTGTATAGGCAGCTCGGAATGGCATCTAGGGTTGGTTACAAGACCATTTCGGGCTACCTCACATTGCTCCAGACATGGATCTATGAGTACTTTCCCGCTTTCCGCCCTCTTCCTCGCCGAAAAGATGTGTCAAACATGACTAGGGCGTAGATGTGGTCAACGAAGAAACCATGTCGTGAGGTGGACAGGCTGAGAGATTGCCGCAGGGTTCTTGACTCAATAACGGAGACTCAGGTATTGTACATTACATGACATTTTGTTATGCATGTGTGTTAAATTTTACATTATTCATATTTGTTAACTTGGCCTGCATGCAGGTGGAATGGACTCCGTACAATTCTGCTTCTAATGCGTTGCTGAATCAGCACCCACGCACCACCATCATCGGGAGTATCACGTGCTTTAATATCGTCGAGTTGTATTTGCCGGAGCGGACATTGCGACAGATCGGGTTCATGCAGGCTATTCCCCCTGTTCCTATGAGACCAGCCAAGGCTCTTCGACCGGCACACGGAACCTACTCCGTGATCTTTGCTTCTTTTGTTGTTTATTTGGAGGCATAGAGTAGGTTCCCCTTTAGTGCCCGCCTTGTTGAGCAGGGACTTCGTCGGGCATCTGTTCCATGGGTTTGTTGAAGTACACAACTGCATTTGTTTAATACAAAATCACCCAGTTCTAACATGCGGTTATACTCAAACTGGAGTTGCTCCAAGGCATAAATAGATACGTGGCAATATAAAGGTCTAAAAAATGCTGTCGCAATGACCTTACTACAGAATTCATGGATTCCTGTAGCGATTGTCGGATCCTGGCTTGCTGATTTATAATCTGTTCGTGTGCCCTTTTAAAAAGGGTATCGAATGAGCTATTACCGCTACCAAGGTAATACTTGAAAGACGAGTGTTGGCTTTCAATTCTGCTGGTAGTCTGGTTACCCAAGTGGAAACAATCATTTGTCCACGCACGGACAAATTTCTCTCTAAGTGAAATCCATGTTCCAGCCAAATACAGAACGACCTTTTTGTTCCTAATCGATCACGTACTCACGATCGCTTGCCATCTCTATTCAAATTCCCCGATTGTAGAACTTTCAACCAAGGGATTCCATCTACTTTTCCTGAATACCTGCCCTTGTTGATTTTTTTTTTCCGCCACACAACTTGTCCACCATGTTCTCAACGTCGTTGGCATTATGCCAGATGCATAACAAATGCCGCACATCTACATTAAACAAAACATTGAACGTTATTAAGACATATCCAATTGATAGAACAACATTAATTAATCAGAAAAAACCTTTTTATCAGGAAAAACGTCACGAATAGCTGCAGATAAACCTTCGTCTCGATCGGTTAAAATGACGCTAAGAGTCTGAGCAGTGCCAAAAAATCTCTCAATCCCTGCCTGGAATACACGGACACGCCACTGAACCTGCATGTCGCGTGTCGAACACGGATACGCGACGGACACACGAAAATCCGTGTCCGACACGTCAAATGAAGTGTCCAATATTTTAAGATTTTTTCAGACACGCGGACACGGCAAGGGACGCGACAAGGAGTCAAGGACACTTTTTTTTTAAAAAAAAATACTTTTGTAGCGGATTTTTCTCTCGATGAGCCCGAGTTGGAAACTGCTTTTATAGCGTAGAATGATGATGGATGTCATATGGATGATGTGTGATGATCAAACTTATTTTTACCTATTTATTTGGTTTTCTTTGATTTGGTTTGTATGACTATTTTTAAATACTCATTTTGTTTATTTGGTACTTATTTGTATTTTATGTGAGTTTTTATGTTTTTAAAGTGTTTATTTACATATATCAAATGAAAGATTGTAAAATTATCTTTAATTTAATATTTTTATTATATTACCATTTTCGTGTCCCTGTGTCCGCCATTTTTAAGTTGGCGTTTTCCCGTACCCGTGTCTTGTCTGTATTCGTGTCCGCTTTAATGCTACCTAGATCCCTGCAAGACCCACAAATACGACACAGCCGCCTCATCTCGCATCAAACAAAACACAACCAAAAAGTTGTGATTGGTTGGCGTCATTCCGATCACTTCACATAGTGGCCACTTTTGTTTGTTCGTTTTGTACGTTGTATCTATCAGCACAACATACGGCCACGTACGTATTATTTGGATAGAGGTAGGATTTGCAACTAATAGTCTACTCAATTGTCCTTCGCTATCCATGTTTGTCCAGACCACGTAATTAGTTCTGTGATCATATGAAGACAGTGTTGAAGGGGAGTCCTACCCTCCATCTCTTCTCTCCTTATTGATTGTATAATATTATATATCTGATTTATACTAGCATAAAGACCAGAAAAATTATCTCTAACAGAATTCATAATAAAGCTCGATTGCATTCCGGTTACACTAAACTGTCGTATGTGCTTCCGAATATTTACATTGATCCTATTCGCCCTTATATGACCATCACTGTACACTAAGAACGAGTGATTATGTTTTTTCCTTTTTCACCAGGACACACTCTTACCGTCCAAGATCTTTTTTCTGATTTATGACTACTTTCTACAATCAAAAATTTACACCCGCAACTTCTACTTTTAGAACCAGGTCGGGCAGTATTATCTAGATTATGCACATCACCCTTAATATTACCATAGCGGTGACATCTTAAATAGACACTAACTCTAGAACGTCCTTCTTTCTTTTTATAAGAAGTATGTGTAAATTGAAAACCAATTGTTATTGCTATCGCATCAGTCCAACTATGTAACTCATCTACGAAAATATATTCTCTATCCGTAACAAAGCTACCGGAGTAGTCTACGTAGTCTCCAAATTTTTAAACTCCTGCAAATTTAAATAAAAATAATATTAATTAATTACATTAATAACGAAAATATAAATAATAATTATAACAAAAATTAATAAAAATACTAATACTAAAAAAAATTAATAATAATAATAATAATAATAATAATAATAACAATACTAATAATAATAATAATAACAACAACAACAATAATAATAATAATAATAATAATAATAATAATAATAATAATAATAATAATAATAAGAATAATAAAAAAATTACGAAAAGTAAAATTAATAATGACGACAACAATAATAATAATAATAATAATAAATTACATAAATAAATAAATAAATAATTTAAAAAAAAATTAAATCGCACAAAACTGGGCGACTGAACCATGGTCCAGTCGCTCAGTTTTGTGCGATTTAAATTTTTTTTTTTAAATTTCCAACGATTCAAATCGAAAAATTTACGTTTCGCATCCGATTCATAGTTGTTTTCGTTAACCATAGTTAACCGGTTACAGGTAAGAGCTTGTTTAAGAATTTTTTGAGAGATAGTACCATATTTGAATTTGTACTTCATACACTTCTAAGAATTTGATATATATAGACAAATCTTTCGGATTAAAGTGTTAAATAGTGTTATTAGGTATGATTTACATTTATTAATTAAGTTTTAAATCCACTAGCAATTTTATAATTTTTTAAACTTCAGGAACAAAAACGTAATTTCGAAAGAATAACGATAAAATGAAGAAGAGTGGCGAAATTTAGTAACTCCCTTTCGTTTTCATACTACAAATATAATGAGTAGATTTCAAATTACATAAATCAATAGAGTAACAATTTCTAAATCCTCAATTTCCAAAATATAAGTTTCAAATCAAACACACATACATACATTCATACAAAGTGGTGCAAGTTTCAGGAACATGAAATTGTTCTCATCATCAATACTCACAAGGTTTTCATAGCCTCCTAAAATAAATTTGGTGGCAATTTAATGCCTCCTAAATAAATTTGGTGGCAATATGGAAATCTTGTGGTCTAAAATGGTCTCAAAATAAATTATCATAGACCATTAAAAAATCATCCAAATGTACAAAAAAAACGCAGCAAATTATCACAAGTCAGAGAGAAAACCGTAAACACATATACGAGAAAATGGACCTGCAACTTCATAGGCATCTTCATCTTTTTCCCCATTTTTTTCCTTTTTCTTCAACATGCACAGTATTTGTATCCTTATTTACCTCATCTTCATCCGCAGCAAATCATCAACACCATCATCAGCAAAGGTAACAAAACGCAGCAATTCGTCAGAAATTAGGGCTTTTACTTCAAACCCAAAAACTAGGGCTTTTACACCAAAATCGCCAGAAAAGAAAGTAGATCTAGGAAAAAATTAGGGCTTTTATATAAGATGAACATAATATTTTGTAGATATAGGGTTTATGAGATCAAGAGAAGATAGAGAGAGTAGATGAAGGATGAGGAATGAAGAAGATGAAGAACATAGCCTCAGTGAGAAAGAAGAAGATGAAAATTCAAAGCCTCAGACAACAAGAAGAAGATGAAGAACACAAGTGGAGTGAAGAACAGGAATGAAGAACATACGGCAAATAAGGACTTAGGTTTAGATAAATCAGAAGGTGAGGGGCTATAATAAAAAGGAGGATGTAGTTAATTAGGTGGGTATTAGGGGGGTTAATTATTGGAAAAATTATTTTTAAAAAGGCAATATTTTAGTCATCTGTAAATAAAAGGTCAATGTTTTATTTATTCTATAAAAATGTAATCTTTTTTATTTTTGCAAAAAAAGAGTAATTTTACTAGTCATCGGTATAATTATTAAATTTCTATATCAACCAAGTCATAGATGTTAGTTTGACTTATTTATCATCTTCTTCTTCTTCACACATGCTATTACCTTCTTTAACCAAAAATAATCTAACCTTTAGCATTCCCGTAGTGGAGGTTCAAGCACAATTTTAAGGTGACTTTTATTTCTTGGGTATTACAAAGGAGATTTCGAGAAAAACATCACAACAAAAGTAGATTATTAACTTTAAATTCTCAATTGATACTTTATTGTTTGACTAATAATTGTTTGAATTTTGCTTATAAATTAGATTTCACTCTTTAGGTTGTGCCTTATCTTCTCATCCAACAGACTACATTGTGCCTCTAACTCTATCAATTTTCCAAAATATTACATCTAAATTTTCTGAAAATTTGAATTGTTTTTTTCACTCAAAGGACACAATCACCATTCTTTAAAAAAAAATAAAAACAAAATTAACACTGTTATACAATAATAACTAAAATACAAAGGAACTTTATCAACTTATTGGCCAATTTGGGCAAGAGTATAATTTCTCTCCTATGTTTGCTTCCCTACGGACAGTTCTTAATTTCTCCTTTAAGTTGTGATAACATCTTAACATTACCTGAGTTTACACTGCGTCCACAAGAAGAAAATCTGCACCCACTCATTTGCAGCTTCAACTAACAGGGAGAATAAAGAGTGTGAGAAAAAATAGATAAAGACATTAAATGAAGATTTTCACGAAAAGTGAAGAGTTTAGGCTATAATATTAATTTCTTTTACTTTTTTGAATTACCAATGTTAAACGATTACAGTAGGTAAGCATTATCTGAAAACTTTTTCTTTGCAAAATAAGTAAAAGGTTAGATTTTTAAAGAATAAATAAAACGTCGGCCCTTTATTTACAGATGGCCAAAAGGTTGACTTTTTGGAAACAATTTTTCCTTGATTATAAGGTTTTAATTTTTAGTTTAGAGGGTTAATAAAATAAATGAGGGTATTTTTGTAATTTTAAGGGTAAAATGGTAAAAAAATCATGACTAAAAATTAAAATGGGACATTTAAGGTGAAATTACCCAATAAGAAAATGGGACAATAATTGTGAATAAAATAAATGCAAAAGGGTTTATAGTTCAAATTTGAGTCTCAAAAGTGTAGAGAAAAAAGTCAAACAAATATAGTCTACTAAGATTTAGAGAGGAATTATTCACCAAAAGCCCAATAAATAAAATCTAGTAGACAGTATTAACAAAGGCCTGGTAAAAATGTTTCCGAAATTTTATTGAACAGTAATTCAAGTAGTATCTATACACATCAAAATACAAATTTACTACAGCCCAGCAGTTATCCAGCCAAAATTGACAGAGAAATGCACTTAAAAGGGCCAAAAAGAAAAGGAAACAAGAGCTTTGTACATGAAACTAGATCTTAGTTAATATACTTCCGTCGGGTGGGCAGTAGTTTTTCCTGTACTTGAAACTTGAAGAAGAACATTTATCGTTTATCGATATAAACGAATAGCACTTCAATGTCCTGCTCGACAGATGTTTAAGCCCTTCGGAAGATGACCATATTGGATCCTAGCTCTCTTTCAGATATTTCTACTGAGTTGAAAAAATAACACTCCAATGCTTCAAATTTTTCATCAATGGATCAAAAGGAATAAGAAAGATCATGAAGTATTCACTTAACGATTTTGTTTGTGCGCAACTCGCTATTAGTTGCTTGAATTTAATACAAAAAAAGTGGTAGTATCACCGAACATTCTTCATATGATGCAGGCAGTTCAATAAAAATTCAAACGATCATTCAAGAACAAAGTGTCAGGCATTATCAGCAGATAGCAGGCAAAATGGTAGCACGCAGTGGTAGATCTTGAACAGTTTTTATACAGTGACCAACTCCACATAAAACCAAATGAATAAAAAGATAAGGGAGACCGAATATATATTAAAAACATTAACAGATTATTTGGGGTGGCCCGGCCCCCGCGAGCTGTAACTAAGGTCTGATACTGGTAGCGGGAACAACTTAAGTTCGTTGTTATACTATCACAAATTAACATGCCTAAATAAGTTGGTAATGCCAGTTTACCATATGCTCCTTACAGCGACACACCACAGGGTACACAAGCTTATTTTTCTTTTGAAATGCAAGGTACACAAGATTTGGTTCCAAATGTTTGCGACATAAATTGCAGAATGAGCTATATGCCATCCAAGTAGATGTTTGTTGACTTGATATGCCCAGCTTCAGTCACATGTCCATAAGGGTAAGCGACAAGAACTAGATAGTATCATCCAACCCTAAAACTGCAAAAAAAATTCAATTCCCTCTCTTTCAGTTGCTAGACACCCTAGTTAAACACTAGCATGCACATCAACTCCCAGGGAAAAAAATTAAGTTTACTTTTGCAGTATATAAAACTTCTCCAAAATTTGGCAATATTACTCTAGAAATCAATTATCAACAATGATTCTATGACAAAAGAAATCCACCTAGTTTGGGAGCAGACAACTTTTGGATTTTTTTGTGTGACAACATATTGCTTCAGATATTTTATTTCCAATTTTTAGTTATGGTTTTCACAATTCCTGGTTATTAGTATTTGTTAGAATACATAACATATCCCGGGGCCGCAACCATCAGCTTAAGCTTTTGGTTGAGTTGGTTCCTTGACATGGTATCAAGAGCCAGCTTGACAAGAGGTTACGGGTTCGAATCTCAAGCACCCCTCGTTTAAAGTAGAACATTTAGCGCCAGGTATGAGGAGGGTCTATGCTACATCCACACTTCTAGCTTAAAGGGCTTTCGTGTGAGGGGGCGTGTTAGAGTATATAACATATCCTGGGGCCTCAACCATTAGCTTAAGTTTTTACTGAGTTGGTTCCTTGACAGTATTTTGTTTTTTTGCTTATGATTCCGTACATCTGAACGCATCTCCTAGATGGCATCACTTCCAAAAACAGTTGAAATGTAGTCTATCTTTAGTTAACAAGTTTGAGGGAAGTACACATCTACTTGATTTCTACGCAGGTTTTGTTGAAGGCGATGAGGAAAAAGAGCCTAAGTAGTAGCAGAAATTAGGGGTTTTTTATACGTTTGCAGGGTCCTCGAGCATTAATCACTCACATTCAAGCTTAGGAGAAAGGGAATGAATTTTCAAACAAGGAATCGCATCTAACAAAAAAAGAGAATTTCAGCAAGGGAACGCCTGTTATGCATGAAATTAGGCCTTCCCTGGAGTCTACACAAACGGCTTAGGGCATTTAGTAACTGGACACAAAATGATGCTGTAGAATGACTCTCTGTGAAAAGGACTTACAGCCCACCTCAATTTCTGAAAAGTCATGAGTTTTCTCTAAGCCCAACACTGCAATAGCCTATGGGAATGAGGTTAGCCCATATTTTGGCGCTTTGTGATTCCTATACCAGCCTCCAAATCCTTTTATCAAGACAAACTTCAATGAGAATGGGTCATCAGCAAACCAAGACCACTAACCCCTTCTAAATTTTCTTTTCTTTTTACGCCCAATGACAGTATTCTCTCAAAGGGCGAATGTGGTGATTCATTTTCCTTGATGAGACTCCAACTTATGGACCAGTCTTAGTATATCATAACCCACTTTGATTCACGAATTCATTCCACCTTTTCTATTAAACCCAATATCCATCACTTTATGTCACATCATTTTTTGAGCCCAACCACAGACAGCTTTGCTGTTTTGTGGAGCAATCATAACCCAACTCGTAAAACCACCCATTCGAGTCTATGTCCCTGAGTCTACACAAATGGCTTAGGGAATTTTTGTAAATAGAGCAATGATGTTCTAACAGATGATTAGCATTGTCAAATAGGTTGTTTGAGTTTGTAAGAAGAGTGGAGAGAAGCCTCTAAATATAAGGGGAATGGGGGACGAAAGGCATCTGAGAAATACTGTACTGAGTTTTAGACTAATGAGAGAACAAGCCTCTCGAATAGCTTGTAATACATTTTTTTTACATTTTGCTACTAATATACTTATTTTCATGTTCTGCTAGCTTTACTTACTATTACACATGAATAGCTAACTCAATTCATAACAAAGGCACATAAGTGACATGAATGCTCAGCCTTGCTTCAGCAGGTGGTTTAAGTCTGATTAAAGGATGAAGAAAAAAGGACATGAGATGATTATAAGATGGGGTATAGAATCTTCAAAAGGCATTCTGGATTAACTCTAAATCCATGAAATTAGTCTGCCTAAGGACGTCAACTAAATTGCAGGATGTCTTGCTCTTTGGCAGAATTTAGAGAGAGGAAGGGCAATGTCACCTGTCAGAAACTTGTATTGCCTAAACAAGCAACGAAGATTCATTTTTCAGAAATGTGGCATTGGTAGAAACAAAGATAGGAAGCCGACTGCAGCATGTGAAGGCTTAAGATCATCATAGACACAGAGGAATCAAAAAGAACTAAAAGAAGCACTCGACCTAATCTTTGGCAGAAAATCATAACTGCAAGTATTTCTTTACAGCATTTTAAATTTCTTATGCATAAGATTAGACTAATAGATTCTTTAAGTCTCTAACATAAATAACTGCCAGGAGGTTAATATCGGAGTGATCCTGTTCTCTTAAATTCAAAGAGAGATGTTCTTCTCCAATCTAAATATATCTCTTCTGCTAAAGCCAGCATAGCTGAAGTATATTAAGCCAGTAATTTCGCTAAACCTAAGACGAAATTGTTATGAGTGAAGTTAAATCCAGAAGAACTAAATTATAGATCTACTAGAAAGGTTCCAGTAAGATCTCGTTTGCTTACATAAAGAAGTAATTTTCTGTGTAAATAGAACATATCCAAAAACTTTCATCAAGCCTAAGTCCAACCACCCCCCCCACAAGCAAGGATCCAATCGTAGACTCACTAGGATGACATTGAACAATTGAACTTTCTTCAAACCTAAGCGCCAGTAATTACATAAAAAAGTCATTTACGAGCAAGAAAAGGATGACATTGAACGATTGCACTAAATATAGATCTTCTACGAGTGTATATATTACAAAGTCTTGTTTTCTGGTAACTTCACAATCCAATCTTTGAATCTATCTAGATACCCATAAACAATGATAGACAATATAGAGATTTCATAAGAGTTAGGGGGTGTTTGGCCAAGCTTCAAATATAATGTCAATCATTACTAGTTTTGTATAGCCATAAGCCATTAGAGTTAAAGGTTTTTTGGTGGCCAAACTTCTAGGATTTAAATGTTGAGCTAGAACTTAAGTCCATCTGTCCATGTGAAAATAAGTGGAGGTCTGAAAGAATGAAAGTCTACGTCTAGATTGAAGCTAAGATGGGTCCAACATGGCAAGAACCGAATATGTCACCATGGGTTTGAGAAATTCTCCTTTCCTAAACCTAAGTCTGAAAACCCTAAAGTTGGCCCAAGTTTAAAAGTTTGAACTCAAATAAGAAAGGTCTGGCCGCAAGGCATGAAAGTAGGAGCAAAAATAATAGTCCATATTGGACGTCCAAATCTTCCAAATAAGCGGCCAAATTAAGTCATATGAAGTTCAAATGCACAAACATTTGCAAACCTATTCTCAAGGGATCACACGAACTGAACCATCCACTTCTAAGCCCTAACGTGGATATTGGAGTATAACGTGTACTACCCAATTTGTCAAATCCGGTGCTACATCAAAAGTAAGTGACATTCCAAACCGAACAAAATGCACATAGTTTACGTTTCCGCTTGCATCATTATTCACTATCAAGGGATGAAAAGCAAAACTTGAAGATTGTAAACTAGCATCAATTCAAAGCTGTAATAGTAATTCAAACATATCACACGATGCAGAAAGCCACAAAAACAACAACTTTCAATAAAAGAGATGAAAATGATTCACATACCTCCTAAAAACATGGCTTTATCCAATGGGGAGGAGGCCAAAATGAATTGGAATAAGTGATGCTAGAATCCTCCAAATTAAACACACCACCACAATGAAACTTGAAGACATCATTAGCTTCATTGAAATGTGATGGGTAAAAATTATCTGTAAATGCAAAATAAATGCAATTTCCCTTCTCCATCAATATATCAGCAGCAAGAACAGAAAATGAAGAATACATTCCAAGAAACAAAACATAGTTTCCCAAATCCTTAACCTCGACCCAATTCATTCCTTCCCACTCCAACCTATAAACCTTAAACCAAAACGACCTCGAAGCAACACATTCATCTAAATCTTCCATTTTACGTCTATTGCTAAAGTTCTCCCATGGAGGAAGACCAAAATATACATCCACCAACATTAATTCACCATCGATTTCGACTAAACGTTTCTTATCGCCTCCGCAAACAGGTTTTGCCACTAATTTTAATGTATCAACATCATCAACTCCAACTAAAACGGTTCTTCCAGTATAATCAACAGAATAGAACTCCCCATTAAAGGCAATAACATCATCATAAGGTAAATCAACTTTATCAGAAATAACATGCCATCGATTACGCAGATTGTTAAACAAAGCTAATTTTCCAGAAACATAAATAGTCAAAAGATAGAAATCATCACTATTATTTGACCTAGATAAGTATGCAACCTTTTCCATAAGTAAATTGAGAAATTCAGACGTGTTATCAGTATAACAAAGAAAATACTCAGAAGCTATATCACGAATTCGAATATTAGAAAGATCCATTACTCTAGGAAAATTAAAGGGTAAAGGTAACTGAGACCATGAAAGTGGGAAATAAATTCGAAATCTTTTGGGTCCTTTTTCTTCAACTTTGATAATCCATGAAGTAGGATTGTGAGGTGAATCAGGAATGGGGATTTGGGGAGGAGATAGAAGCAAGATTGATCGCTTACAGACAGAGATGCCATTGAAACAAAGAGGGAAGTTTTTTTCTCCATTAAAATTGAATTCTGAAGGTGATAAATGGCGCCATGATGAACATACAGAGGTAAATCGTGAAGCATCAATTGAGGAATTGAAATGGGTTAGGATTTCTTCGAGGAGTTCTCTGGGTAATTCAGACCAATCCGCCATTGATGCACAAATTAGTGATTATGGGGAGAAAACTGAACAAATTTGAAGAGAAATGGAAGTAATTTGAACCAATATTTCTCTGAAAATTGATTTCCGTTTTCAGCCTTGGCTAGCCGAGTTCATCGGGCGTGGGCGCGTGGGTTTGTTACTTAATCGTCCGTTTTGTTGTTAACACTACAATATCGAAATTGAAATTATTTTCTAATGAAAATTTGTGTGTACCATTTACATATAGATTTTAGAAAATTGTTTACAATCGTTCATTATATTTAATATGGTAATAATATATTTTCAAATAATAATATATTAGATTAATATTTTTATAGAAAATAAAATAATTGAAAATCAATAATCAATTTAATAAAATATGTTAAAGAAGAAACGACTTGAAACACGTATCACACTGTCATTAAAAATTTTTCCGTCTTTTTTCTATTATTGACAGGGAAACTTTTGATATTTGACTTGATATTTAGGCAACAATAAACTCATTAAAACATGTAATATTTGTTGATTGACTATAACTATACTAGATAGATTACCGTGCCAAGCACGTTTTATAAATTATTCAAATAAAAAATTATTAATTTTATATATGTAATTAAGTTATTATAAATCATATTGAAATTATAAATTTATTTGTTTTAAAAGCTGCAAAAGTATTACTATTAGATTGAGATATATATTAGTAATATATATAAAACATAATCATAAAATCATGCACTAAACAATATAGATTATAAGTAATTAAAATAATAGAATATTTCAATATATAAAAAATAATATAAATAATAATAATATATAAAACATCTTTGTAAAACCTTAAAAAAGTTTTCAGCCTACAGAACATACTCCCACCATTCCTTAAAGAAGTTTCTATTTGTCATTTTTGGATGCTACATTTGTTGTTCTCATAAATAATCTTTTTGCTTATGTCACAAATTTTGAATAAAATAACCTTATTCATCCCGATTTAATATTTTAATAATACTTATAGTCCCACATATCTTAAACTAACTTTATTTTAACATTTTTATATTCTTTATACCCTTATATATTTTCCACTAACTTTATAAAAATATTTTTATTAGTTGTGGTCCTTATATTTTTTTTCATTAACTTTTAGTATTTAATATTTTTCAATGTTTATGATGTCTACTTTTCTCCATTAAATTTATTATTTAATAAAATAATATGTCTATTATTTAAAATATTTTACTCCCTCCGATCTTATGAATTAGTCCCATTTGCTTGGGCACGGATATTAAGGATTGTGTGGGGTCCATTAAAAAGGGTAAATAGTAAAGGGTAAGTAGTGAAGGATAAGTAGTGAAGGGTAGTTGGGTAAGTAAGGTATATGGGGGTATATTCGTAATTACTTGTGTGAACTAAGGGTATTTAAGTAAAAAAGGATTGCCAAAAATAGAAATGGGACTAATTCAAAGGTTTTGCCAAATAAGAAAATGGGACTAATTCATAAGATCGGAGGGAGTATTATTTTTAATTCCCGTGAACATTACTTGTGGGAACTTTATTAAGAAATGGAGGGAGTATTTTTTTACTATAATAATCAACATATAACCTAATTTATTTATTTATTTATGTGTTATAACTTTTTCAAACATAAGTGATAGAATTATTATTTGAAATTTATTTCACCAATATTTTTTGCTTACTATTTACTTAAATAATTAATGTATAATATGTTTGATTTGTGTAGTTTTTTTAATATAGCCATGTGAGTAGTGTATATGATTATCTATAAAAAAAATTATTTTAAAATTGTTTTCTTTTCTTAATTTATTATAAAATATTTTAATGAAAATAAATTTTTTACATAATTAATTAATATGTTATCTGATAATTATCCGTTGTAATTAAAAGATATTACTTATCTTAATTGATTGTATATGGTAAAAATCAGTAAATAAGATATAATTTTAAAATCTTTTGTAACTAATCTACTAAACAATCTAATCAGAAAGATAATACACGATATGCTAAGATATATTTGCCTAATAAGAACATGAAAAGAGCGGAAAGATTTTTATTGTGAAGTCGACATGTGCCCTAATTGTTTCTTCATTAGTATGTTGTATAGATGGATAGATAGATGCGATGATATATTAAAATACTATATTTCCTTATATAAACAAAAAAAATAATATAAATATAAATCTTTATTTTAATTTAGATAATAAATCATCATCAGATAATGAATAGGCTAACTAATTTGACTATTTTTTTCAACTAAATTCTCCTACATATCTATCATAGCTGAAGACTTTTCAAATTTTATATGTCTCAATCATCAATAATTACTATGAGTTTATGTTTTGATATTATTGTATAATAAATTATTTATTCACTTTGATAGTGATAATATCATAATAAATACAAATATTTAATAGTTAAATTTATATTGTAAGTAAATTAATTTTATAAAATAATATCATTGTTTATATCAGTAAATATTTATAGCATCTGTATTTTACACGACTATTTATCTAAACAAGTACAACCATTAGTTTTAAGAAGTTTTCCATTCAAAAGTTCACTAATAATCTATTACTACAATGACAACTAAAGTTTTAATGCGTAATTAGGATTTAGCGAGGCACTAGCCCATTAGGTCTATATATGATTGTAGTTAGTAGTAATGTAGTTGGTCCATTAACGAACATTATACATACCCACAAAGAAAATATTGTCCATCTAAAATGATTATCGTCCTTATATTTCAACTTTACATTAATTCATTCTTGATGGACTCAAAATGATGTGTTTAGTTTCTTTGATTTGGTTGCACGACGTTAGTGAAGAAGCTGATTACAATTGGAATGTGTTTAGAGATCGAAGATATAAAAAGGATATTTTGTATGGCAAGTACCAACTATGTTAAAAAGCAATTGGCAGCAATTAAAATTTTTTCTACAAAATAGCACTTAACTTTTAGAAAATTAACTACAGTAACATTAGGGAGGTAAAAACGTTTAGTTTCCGTTAAATTTTAGTAAAAGTCATAAATGCTCCTAATAAATCTAAAATTTTTTCCATAAAATAGCACTCAACCCTTGAAAAATTAACTCGGTAACATTAAGGACATTTATGACTTTTGCCAAAACTTAACGGAAATTAAACGTTTTTGCCTCCATAACGTTACTCTAGTTAATTTTCCTAGAATTGAGTGCTATTTTGTGGAAAAAGTTTTAAGAATTCCGTCGTGACATATTTTTGAAAGGCATTGAAGGCCTCAGATAAGTTTAATTTTGTTAATTATCTGCATATACTTGTCACATCCTCAGTTTTTAGCAGAGATGTCGTTGAAATTTCCACTCACTCACCTTTTAAAGTTAGTCTTTAACGTATACGTATTTTCTTTTCTTTTTATGTAACACTCGAATTTCCTCCCGTCCTTCACGATTTCGGTTTCGTTTAAGAGGTTGAAAATTCAGGGGTGTTACACGGTGGGTCAATGGGTCGGGTCAAATGGTTTGAATTTTTCTGAACAGGTCTAACCATTATAATGCTCTTTTGCATACTTTCAATTATGTCTATTTCACAACTGGACAAGGAATTTTACTTTGAGCATCTAACCAACTTTCTCCGCAAGCATTCTTTGATTCTAATTGGGGTTCTTATCCCAACTCAAGAAGATTTGTAATAAGCTACTTATTACTTTCAGGAAATTCTCCTATCAGTTGGAAGTCTAAACAACAAGCTATTATTTATCCTTATCTTCTGAAGCTGAGTATAGAGCTCTTACCATTGTATCATGATAAATCACTATTGAACATTTAGAGTATATAGACCTAGATTTGTATATACTACATACTTAGTATAGTACTGGGACTAAAATAAATATATTATAAGTCTAATTAAATGCCTCAAAGAATTTGATGAATCATTACTTTGATTCATAAGTTTTGTTTAATGAATCATTACTTTGATTCATAAGCTTTGCTTGGTGAAACATTACTTTGATTCATAAGCTTTGCTTGGTAAAACATTACTTTGGTTCGTAAGCTTTGCTTGGTGAAACATTACTTTGATTCATAAGTTTTGCTTAGTGAAACACTTTTGTTTCAAAAGGAGGTATTGTATGATGTATAGCTCTATAAATAGAGTTTGCATGCCAAGGGACATTCAATCCCAATTTCATATCATTTATGATTTCTCTCTTAAGAATACTCTCATTCTTGTTTTTCCTTTCATGAGATAATATTGAGAGAGTAATTAACTCTTAATATCATCAAAGTTCATAATTCAGTACAACACTTGTATTTACTATTGCAATTTCCTTGTCCTAGGATTTTTTTTGTGTAGATTGTATCTCATTTTGAATTTCATTTATCATCCCAAGCACCTTTGTGCGAGAAATATCACGATAGGAAAGTGCATGAACGCCTTCGATTCATATCAAGTTTCCGAGCGACTTCTTTGATTGTCGCAACCTTATATTCATGGTGTCCATTTGGTGATTTACAAAGTAAGGAGTTCCATTGCCATCCACACAAGGGAAATATAAATCGGTTTGTTTTATTTGTATTTGCATTATATTTCCAATAATCTATTATGATATTTTTTTCAAAGATGGCAAGCATTAAGGATCTCGTTAAGTTTATTCATCAAGTTGGACAATTATTTCGATATGAAATTTTGATGATGGCAAATAAAATACTCATTTTCATGGGTATCTTTAGTAAGAAGAAGTATCATGAAAAATAAGTTTTTCTTGTGATTTATTAATCATAAATTATGTTTGATATTTTTATGTTTAAAATAATGAGAAAGTATTTACATACAATTAAATCTTCTTTTGGATGAACATATACATGTGTTCAAATTTTAATTTGATGTACAGCATGTGGGCAATAGTATTTTATAAATATCTAGAGAAGTGGGTATGTGTTATTATAACTTTGGTGATGAAAGTTTATGATGGAAATCAAAAGTTATTATTCTTAATAATTTACTTAAGAAAAGAGAATGTTTAAGATTTACTATAAATTTGCTAATATGCATGGTATATATGCTTAATCATGTGTTGACCGAGCAAAGTGTAATATATTGATGATAAGGTGGTTATTTATTTCATGATAAAAAATAAATAAATAAATAAATAATTTCATGTTTATGGTAGAAGTAGTTATCATTTTCGGTGGTCCTATCTTATATGAAGTAACTTTGTTCTTCTTTATTTTTATGATATTTGATTAAGATATCTAAGCAATGTGCATGATCTTTATTACGTATAAGTACTCTTGTTATTTGTCATATTAAATTACATTAGACATTGTTTTGCATTAGGCGTATGCCGTAAGGTACTATCTAATATATAATGTGTTTTTGTGCTTATGTGATAAAACTGGATTAAATTGCATGATAACTTTTTTTGGTGTAATTAACCATGTTTTTGGTTAGTTATGGTGGTTATTTTGTAATAACTATTTATAATCCCAAGTCAATCTAGTTATATTATAACTAAGATTAAGGGGTAAAATTTTTATGTCATATGGATATACATATTTGTGTATATGAAACATATTAAATCTAATAATATGGTTGGACCGTTGGACCATTATTATAATAAGTACATTTAAATTATTATGTATAATTTAACAATGTTGAAATCATAAGTAAGTGGTTGTTTTTATCATTACTTATGAAAATAGTTATGAAATAAATGTTGTTCTATATAAGAGAATAAATTAATTTGCATACATTTTGCAAATTATGTTTTATGGTGATTAAAATTCCATAATGTTTATAGATCAAATTATTATTATTTTTTGTATGTTTATTTGATCCATATAAGTAAATGGATGGTATATAATTTATTAATAAATTATATGTGACAAGTTGATTTATTTTGATAACTATAAACTGATTATAATTTATAAGTATCTACTTATAAAGTTTTATCCTTTAAGACATTTAAATCATCAATTGGTATGATAATGTATTTTATACCTTAAGTATAAAATGTGTATTATGATAAATAAATTCCATAATGTTCAAAAATTAATTTATTAATCGAAAGGGTTTGTTCTGAAAGGACATGAAAATAAGGTGTGCAAACTTGTAAAGTCATTATACAAACTAAAACAAGCACCGAAACCATGGCATCAAAAGTTTGCTGAGACGGTTTTTGTCTTTTGGATAAGTTGAATCAAGCGGATAAATGCGTTAATAGCAAATTTGATATCCATGGCAATGGAGTTATCATTTGCTTATTCGTGAATGACATGCTCATCTTTGGTACTAGTTTAGTACATATCCAAGAGACAAGGGATTTTTTGTGTAAAAATCCTTCCAAATGAAGGATATGCGGGAGGCCGATGTGATCTTAAGCAAAAAGATCAAAAGAGATGGTGGTCGTATTTAGCTTAGTCAATCTCATTACATTGAGAAAGTGCTTAATAGGTTTAAATTGCAAGATTCGACACCAATCTCAAGCCCCATGTAACAAGGTATGAAATTACCAAGCATACCGGAAAACCAATTTCTCAATTAGAGTATGCAAAGATCATTGGATCTTTGATGTATGCAATGACATGTACAAGGCCAGACATAACATTTACGGTTGGTAAATTGAGTAGATTTACTAGTAACCGAGGTCCCCAATATTGGTTGGCGATAAGGAGAGTATTACAATACTTGAAAGAAACCATAAATTATGGTTTAACTTATAGTGGTAACTTATAGTGGTCAACCTCCTATTTTGGAAGGTTATTCCGATACTAGTTGGATCACTATTGAAGAGGATAATTCTTCAACTAGTGGTTGGGTGTTTGTTTATGGTGAAAGTTCCATTTCATGGGCTTCCCAGAAACAAACGGTAATAGCAGATTTCACTATGTCTGCGGAATTCATTGCACTCGCCTCGGCGGCAAATGATGCGGAGTGGTTAAGAAATCTCATGTTTGAGATGCTTTTGTTGCCAAAGCCAATTTCGCCGGTGGCAATTCATACAGATTGCACAACGGCTTTGGGAAGAACTTATAGTCAAGTGTATAATGGTAAACCGATACACATTGCTCTTAAACACAGTCTAGTGCAAGATCTTATTATGTGAACACCAAGTTCGATTTGGCTGATTTTTTTTACTAAAGCCATGAGTAAGATTTCAATTTAACAAGCGTCAATTGAGATCGGTTTATGTCAATAAAGTTTAAGGGAAAGTCCTAATTCACACACAAGTAGCATTGTGTCTTGAATTCATGTGGTAAAGTCCTTTAAAGTCTTTGAAAGCAACAAGGATGAATGACCCATAGTTGCTTTAGACCGTGATGACAAGGTAGTCGCTTAAGCTCTCAAGGTCAAGGGTTGAAGAGCTCTTAGTGGTATCCTATCACGGGGATATGTTTTACATAGTGAGAACGTATCTATATGGCCGCTTCAAGTAGTCAAGATTTGTGTATCCGACTGTGATAAACTTATGAATAGATATGCACACGGCCTTATATAATGTGTCAAGGTAAATGACAATGTGTTATTGGTTTTGTGTGTATTTAACCTTCAAGTGGTTGGATGGGCTAGTTGATTCAATCCGTAGAGACATCATTCTAGTTCGATCGCTTGTGAAGTGTTTTATACTCGGCGTTAATTCAATCCGTACACTAGTGGAAAAATTACATTTTTTGCGCAACATATGCTGCAGTTATACAAAAAAGCAGCATAAAATTAGTTTTGAAAAAAAAAATTAAATATATGCTGCGGTTTTTCCGTTGCCCGCAACAATTAATTGAAGATTCACAAGCATATGTTGCGGTTTCCTCTTGCCCGCAGCAATTAATTAGTATATGCTGCGGTTTCCTCTTAGCCCGCAGCAAATAAGCATTAAAAAATCCCGCCTTTTAACGTTATACCCTTAAACCCACACGAAGAATTTTCATAAAACACTCGAAAATGGCTGCAACTATTTTATCTTCTTCTTCACGCTCCTACTTCTTGTTTCATAAACCCACGACATAACTGTTACTTCTTGTTCACTCGAAAAACACTTGAAAAACCCATTGAAACCCACGGAATTTTCTTGTTCACTGCTACTTCTTGTTCACTGCTATTTCTTATTCATAAACCCACAGCTGTAACTGTTCATAAACTCGAAATTTAAGACTTTGGTCTTGTTCATCATCAAAACTCACGTGGTATTTTTTTCTCTTTTTAATTTGTTAAACATTTAAGTTTTGCAAGAAATTCATGAAAACACTCGAAAATTAGGGCAACTATTTGTATACTAATATTGTTTCTCTGTTTTTCGTTGTAGATAACATTAGGGCAACTATTTAAGTTTATGTTATTAGTTTATTAAATATTTGTGTAATTTGTTAAAAATGTGGTTTGTTGTTATACTTATGTCTTTAACTAATAGAATTAGAATATGATTTTATTTACTATGTAGTGCTTAATATTGAAGTAAGAAGTATAGAACTAGAATATGAATTATGTATATTTAGGGTTAAAAAGATTTGGTATAAATAAGTATATATTTTTAGGGTTAAATATGTTTGTTATAAATAAGTATATATGTTAAAAATTGTGTATTAATTTTGTTTTGAATTAATTAATCACACTAATTAGGATGACAAAAGATCGTTCTTGGATGTATGGAAGCATTGAATCGTCAGAATTTATTGATGGCGTATTAGAATTTTGTAGTATTGCGGTTGAAGATCAAGTTATGACGGGGGAGTTGGTTTTTATTGCCCATGTGTCACTTTGTGACAATGTATCAAAGGTAGATAGTGTAGATATCCTTAGTGAGCACATACTTCGACGTGGGTTTAGGCCTCAATATCATGTTTGGGTTTGGCATGGTGAGGAGGGAGTTTACAAAGAGAAAAGTGTTGTTGTAGACGTCAATAATGTGGCTGATGTCAATGAGGATGCAGTAGATCATATTGATGGTATGAGACAGATGAAGAGATTATCGATGAGGATGTGGATCGTGTTGATGAGATGATGGAGGAAGTCGAGGATGAGTTAGAAAAACGTCCTCGTGTATTTGACTAGTTGACAGAGTCTTCTCAAAAGCCTTTGTACCCTAGATGTGCAAAGCTCACCAAACTAACCGCAGTGTTGACAATTTTCAACATTAAGTCAAAGATCAATTGGAGTGACGCTAGTTTCACAATGTTATTAGAAGCATTAGATGAGATGCTTTCTGAGGGAAATGAACTTCCAAAGTCGACATATTATGCCAAAAAGCTCATATGTCCTTTCGGCTTAGAGTACTAGAAGATTCATGCGTGTCCGAATGATTTTGTATTGTATTGGAATGAAAACGAGAACATAGAAGAGTGTCCTAGGTGTGGGTTATCGCGCTACAAGCGTGAAAGGGGCTTGGGATGCTAAAGAGCCCCCGGCTAAGGTATTGTGGTATCTTCCAATAATATCTAGATTCAAGCGCTTGTTTTCTATAAAGAAAGATGCGTTAAATTTGAGGTGGCATACAGATAGGGTGAAGAAAGGTCATTTGCTCACACATCCATTTGATTCTCTGGAGTGGAAGAGTATTGATAGGTTGCATAAGACTTTTGCGGATGAGGTTTTTAATTTAAAGTTCGGACTGTATACGGATAGAATGAACCCATTTGGCAATCTTAGTTCTCAACATGTATATGTATATATATATATATATATATATATATATATATATATATATATATATATATATATATATATATATATATATATATATATATATATATATACATATATATATATATATACATATATATATATATATATATATATATACATATATATATATATACATATATATATATATATATATACATATATATATATATATATACATATATATATATATATACATATATATATATATATATACATATATATATATATATATATATATATACATATATATATATATACATATATATATATATATATACATATATATATATATATATACATACATATATATATATATATTTATATATACATATATATATATATATATATATATATATATATATATATACATATATACATATATATATATATACACACACACACACACACATACACACACACACACACACACACACACATATATATATATACACACACACACACACACACACATACATATATATATATATATATATATATATATATATATATATATATATATATATATATATATATATAAATATATATATATATATATATATATATATACATATATATATATACATACATATATATATATATATACATATATATATATATATATATATATATATATATATATATATATATATACATATATATATATATATACATATATATATATGTATATATATATATATGTATATATATATATATATATATATATATATATATATATATATATATGTATATATATACATATATATATATATATATATATACATATATATATATATATATGTATATATATATATATATGTATATATATATATATATATGTATATATATATATATATATGTATATATATATATATATGTATATATAGATATATATATGTATATATAGATATATATATGTATATATATATATATATGTATATATATATATATATATGTATATATATATATATATATATATATATATATATATATATATATATATATATATATATATATATATATATATATATATATATATATATGCTGTGGTTTTGGGGAGGCCCGCAGCATATAGATTAAACTTTATGCTGTTGTTTTAGAGAGGCCCGCAATATATGGTTCACTTTTCTGCTGCGGTGTTCAATCGTAGCATTTAAAATAGGCTATTTGTTTCTATCACTAATGTTTGCGGCCAAAACCATAGCATATTATGGCCAAAAAACCGCAGTAAATGAGGTTTTTTCCATTAGTGATAACTCTATAAATAGAGTTTGCATGCCGACATTTAATCCGAATTTCATATCATTTATGATTTCTATTTTAAGAATACTCTCATTCTTGTTTTTACTTTCATGAAATAATATTGAGAGAGTAATTAACTCTTAATATCATCAAAGTTCATAATTCACTACAACACTTGTATTTACTATTGTAATTTTCTTGGGCTAGGATTTTGTTGTATAGATTGTATCTCATTGTGTAGATTGTATCTCGTTGTAAATTTCATTTATCATTCCAAGCACCTTTGTGCTAGAAATATCACAATAGGAAAGTGAATGAACGCCTTCGACTCATTTCAAGTTTCCGAGCGAGTTCTTTGATTGTCGCAACCTTATCTTCATGGTATCCGTTTGGTGATTTACAAAGTAAGTAGTTCCGTTGCCATCCACACAAAAGAAATACAAATCGGTTTGTTTTATTTGTATTTGCATTATATTTTCAATAATCACATGGATTGTTAGACTATTGGATTAGGGCTTTCTAACCTTATGCTTATTTTTCTTCATTGTGACAATCAATCTGATCTTCAGATTGCTCATAACCATGTCTTTCATAAAAGAACTAAACATATAGAGGTGGATTGCCACTTTACACGTGACAAAGTTCTAGAAAGGCACTTCCAGCTTACTAACTTACTTACCCACCAAGTCCCAACTTGCTGAACTTTTTACTAAGATCCCCTATAAGCTTATTTCAAGAAATTATTATACAAGCTTGGTACCTTTTTTGCAGTCCTATGCTTGACGGGGGTGTGAAAGAAATTTTATTATGTTTAATTAATTGTTTAGGACTCTTCTGTATTCATTGTAAAATAATTAAAAAAATCAGAAAATAATACAAACACTTCTTTTACATTCTGTGCAATTGTTTTCAGCTGTTCTATATGAAACAGTTCTTAATGTTCTATGTAACTATACTATATAGAAACATACATCTAACAATAAGTATTAATGTATTAATTGACTTTTGTTAAATATATTATAAAATGAGACATTAAATTAAAGTGACAAATATTTTTTATAAGTATACTCAAGTTTATTATTGTATAATAAAAGGTGTAATGGTTTATTCTGCACAAGTTTATTATAAGTTGAGAAGATAAAGAATATGGGGAGGTAGATGTTATTTGGGTATTAAATTATGAGAATAAATAATTAAATAATTTTAAGTCAATTTCATTATATTTAAGATTCTCAAGCGATTTGAATTGCTTGAGTGTTGCCTAGCTTCTTTTAACTCTTATGGATGGAAGTTTGAAATTGTTATCTCATGTAGGTAATCTAATTTCTCAACTTGTATAATTCAAGATCATAGGATATTTGATCTATGCAATAACTTGTACAAGACTCGATATTGCATTTGCAGTTTGAAAGTTTAGTAGATTAACTAATAATCTAAGACCTATGCAATGGACAACTATACGAAGAGTACTAAAGTACTTAAAGTGATTATAAATTATGGTTTATGTTATAGTGGGGAATCCATGGTATTAGAAGGATACTTGGACGGAAGTTGGATAACTAATAAGGGAGATTCCTCTCCCACTAGTGGTTGGGTGTTAATTTATTGGGGAGGTGTTATATCATGGTCTTCCAAAAAACAAACTTGTATCAAAAATTCCACTATGACTTTGGAATTTATTACTTTAGCATCCACAAAAATGGAAGCAGAAGGCTTTAGAATCTTATGTTTGAGATATCATTATTACCTAAGCCGATTTCATCGGTGGCAATTTATCGCAATAGCAATTCAGCTTTGGTAAAAGCTTATAGTCTAGTTTATAATGGTACGTCAACACATATCTCTCTTAAGCATGACCTATAAAGGGACTTATCGAGCTTAACATTTGCCTATGTGAACACAAAGTTTTAATTTGGCGGATAAGTTTACAAAAGCTTCGCCATGAAATTCAATTGATTACACTTCAAGAGGAATAGGGTTATGTCCAATTAACACCAATGCTGAGTATTATGCTTCAATACGGTTGGATCTCTTATTCGATGTTGGTAAGCAACTAAGTTATTAGACCCTAAGAAATCCTTAGGACTTGTGATGAAATAAGATAGTCGTCAATAAAAAAAAATTCCATTTCTAAGATGGAAGAGCTTAGTTGTATGTGTTCGATCACAAGGACATAAATTTATGTATAGGAGAACCTATCTATATAAGTTTGAAAATAGCCATTTCAAAACACATGCTTTAATGTGTTTATTTGAAAGAGTAAGTAAAATAACATTGTATGTACTTCTCTCTGTGTGGATAAATATATTTCTTTGATTCAATCTTTAAGGGACATCATTGAAATAATTCTATTTGCGGTGAGTAGTATTAGGTGCCAATTCAATCTATAAGGACATTGAGCATTGATGTACAAGATGGAGTTTAATTTCAGATTGTGTAGAGTTTAATTAAAATACTCTAGATGGGGGGAGGATTGTTAGGAATATTTATGCAAAGTATTGCAATATTTCAATGTATTAAATTAAGGAGATGTAATGAAGGGATGTGATACTTCATTGCATTATTTCAATGTGTTAGTTTAAGGATATGTAAATGAAGAAATGTGAAGTTTCTTTGCATTGTTTTAAGTCTTTACATAGAGACATTAGGCCTCATTTATACATACATTTTTTAGAATTTTTATTCTTTTTTTTATTTTTTTTTTCAGATTTTCTCCTATCTATTCTAATATATGATTTTAGAATCTTGCAAACTCTACTTTTATAATTCTAAAACTACTTCTCATAAAACACACATGTTCGTTCACATTGCTACTTATATATATATATATATATATATATATATATATATATATATATATATATATATATATATATATATATATATATATATATATATATATATATATATATTGCTTAGTGCAAACCGTTGTATCTCTATAGCATATTGTCAAAGTTCAACCCACGCACCATAGTGGGCGAAATAATACTATAAGGAAAGCATTTAGATGTGCCTCGTTTTAGTATCATGTTTCTGTAGACTTACGTATCTAAATAATCTTCAGTTTAGTGTTAGTTTCGTAATCTTAAGTGTTGTTGTCATAAATTATACTTTTATGAGTATTATTATCATTTGTAGTCATTGTAATAGGTTGTTCAAATTAGTAAAATCAGTTTGTATTTGGTTCTTGTTATTTTATCAAGTGTTGTGAACATACAACAAACGTTATTCATTAGGATCAATGTAGCTACGAGTATTGGTTTTGAAGTTCTAGCTAGATAAAACACATAGTATTATTTGGTATTTAAATGCACAATGTACAATTGTGTCGTTAAGTTAGTATAGTTATTAACTTATTATATGTGTTTGCATCCGAGTGATTGAGGCAGGTTCTGGATGTTTGTGGCAGGATCTGGATTAAGGGGTAGAAAACAGGGGAAAGTCCTGAAATAATAATAATAATAATAATAATAATAATAATAATAATAATAAGGGTAATTGTTAATAATAAACCATCCTGTGCTTTATCCGCTAAAGGAGATCATTCATCCTAAGACAGAAAAATCATACATTGTATAAGACAAAAAGGAACTTAATCATATAACTCAGGCCTCAAGCCATGAAGAATCCCTAATATTAATCTTCAAGCTAAGAGTCATTGTGCACTTGGGTAAGAATTTATTAGGCATTCATTTGGAATTCTTATTGACTTGTTGTCAGAGAAGATCCCCAAAGAACCACTCTAGGCCCTTCTAACACCTGCTACTTTTGCTGGAAGAAATCCTCTTGGTGGTCTTATTGCAAAAAGGGCTATATGATAAGAACAAACCTCCGCACTAACATAATCTCTCTTGAGACATACAACATTACTAATTGTAACTTTGCAGTTCAAATTAATTTACATTTTATAACAGGACCAGTTATACTATGTTATTATATCTTTATGTATCTATAATTGTTAGTAATATAAAACTAGTATAATACAAATTACACAAGAACAAATTTGTATCCTCCTTTGTGATTGGCACCGATCTCCTTGTATGCTTGATCACCAAAATGAATTTCACCTTGAATATGTGTTTGCAATAATATGTGTCACTCGAAAACTAGATACTTATAGTAGGCGTATGAAAACTTTCTTATTGTAATATTTCTCCTATAAAGGTACTTAAGACATGAAAATAAAATTTACAATGAGATACAAACAACAACACCAATCTTTTAGTACAAAACAGAATATAATGAAACAACTATATCTGTATTGTGTCGATTATGAAATCAAAAAATACACAATATGTTTATAACTCTCTTTGGGTATTTCATATATAGAAGAGAGAAAAAGAATGGAGTATTCTTAGACAAGAGAGAAATCAGAAATTGCAATAATCTTTCAAATCATTCTTCTTCACATCCAACTTCCTCCACTTTGATGTTTGAATCTAAAACCACACAAATGAATGTGTAACTGATTTGTAACTAGTTTCCAATCTTTTGATTAGATACCAATCATTAATAATGATTAATAATCATACTAAGTACTAACTGTAAAAAAACAAATGAATGACTTATAACTTTAAAGTGATGACTCAAATTGTTGAACCTTCTGCTTACAAGTATTCATTTTAAGGTTTTATATGATGACCTTCAAAGAATCATCTATAGCCTTAAAGTGATGAGTTATACTCTTTAAGTGATGACTTACATTGTTAAAGTGATTACCAACTGCCTATAAATATTCATTTTAAGGTTGTGTGTTAAGTGATTACTTATAGTCTTAAATTGATTACGCATAAACTTAAAGTGATGACTTATATTGTTAAAGTAATTATCTACTGTTAATAAGTATTCATTTTAAGGTTGTGTGTGATGACCTAAAGTGATTACTTATAGCCTTTAAGTTATGACTTATAATCGTAAATTGCATAATGCTTATAAGTATTTATTTTAAAGTGGTATACTATGACTTTAAAGTAATTAATTATAACCTTAAAATGATGACTCTTAACCTTATAATAATGACTTAGATTATTAATGTGATTATCTTCTGCTTTTGAGTTATAACTTTAAAGTGATGATTTACATTGTTAAAGTGATTACCAACTACTTATAAGTGTTTATTTTAAGGTTGTATGTGATGACCTTTAAATGATTACTTATAGTCTTAAATTGATTATTCATAATCTTTGGGTGATGACTTATATTGTTAAAGTGATTACCTATTGCTTATAAGTATTCATTTTAAGGTTGTATGTGATGACCTTAAAGTGATTACTCATAGTGTTAAAGTGATGACTTATGACCTAAAGGTGATAACTTAAATTGTTAAAGTGATGATGCGTTACTTATAAGTATTCATTTTAAGGTTGTATACAATGACATTAAAGTGATTACTTTTACTTATAACGTAAAAGCGATATTTTACATTGTTGGAGTGATTGCCTTTTGCTTATATGTATTCGTCTTAAGGTTATACACAATGACCTTAAAGGGATCATTTATAGCTTTAAAGTGTATTTTTGTTGTCAAGTACTTGTACAA
This sequence comes from Amaranthus tricolor, assembly GCF_026212465.1. Lineage (NCBI taxonomy): Eukaryota > Viridiplantae > Streptophyta > Magnoliopsida > Caryophyllales > Amaranthaceae > Amaranthus > Amaranthus tricolor. Next base: position 31,811,733 of record NC_080048.1, on the reverse strand, counting down.
GCAAGAAGTGTTGCAACTTCAAAAGAAACAACCCAATATGATTATTAAACAACTTGAAATTCAGCATCCACAACAAGAATTTGACTTTTTTTTCATCATTATTATTGTTAGCATGAAAATTAAAATTTGTCCAACATTCTAAATTGGACATAAGAAAAGAGCACAAGGGTTTGAGTTTGGATCCTCAGATGAATCACCATCACAACCTCAACCTCCTCCAAAACCACCACCTTTTCACCACCAAAATCCCAGGAATGTAGATGAATTAGAGAATGAAAGACAACCATTTTCACCACCACAAACAACAAATTAATTTTTATTCAAGAAGTAGATCCAAAATAGTTAAAAGTATATTAAAATTATCTTTTTACAACATATTTAGTTATATACGTTTTATTTTTAAAACACTTAAACTATCTTAAAGTTCCAAAAAAGGACAGTATGTAGTACACCAGTATGTTACCAACACATAACAATTTACAATTGTAGCTTTAACTTGGATGACCTTTTCCTTGCTATATGTTTAGAGCGACCAAATTTCCTAGGTTTATCCTTGGTTGCCTCTAAATTTGGGTTACCTTTAAGTCTTGTGGTAGCTATCAACACCATCTCAGCATATATACCCAGTGCGATATGTTTCTTATAGCTAAGTGAACTTCTTTACTTTTCGAGGACTTGATCTCTTATGTTGTTTGCATCTAAGAGAATTTTACTAAATCGAATTATAATAGGTTGATAACTACATAGGCAATCAATACATCAACTCATGAGCACTCTAAACTTAAGTCAGACCTTATGCCTTGCATTTCAAATAAATAAACCTTTCAAACATAATTGTCACTCCAAAACTGAGTTCAATACAACATTGATACCTAAATCAAATAACAAAATCAAACTCGAGAACTACAAAATCATTTCATAGCAAGTGTTATTGATTGAACTCTCATAATGTTTATTGCTAAAATCACCATAACTATTCAGGCTTAATATACCACCCATTAAGTCCACCAAATTAATTCATATCCAATATAAGTGTAGTCCTTCATAGAGTACCAAGGAAGTGTTAAGCTAACACCTTAACATAACTAAAAAATATTAATCAATTTCTAAGATCAAAAGGCTGGAATACTAATGCACGCTTTGCTTAATGAAGCATATTTAGAAAGAAAGAGGAAAACCTATTCACAGAACTTCTCATGAGGAATAGGGGCATTACACTTCAAACCTTTGTTCCCTTGTAGCATATGCTCATACATAAAGTGACAACAATCCACCAAAAATCTAAAAAAAAAAAAAATACTTTTAACACATTTATAACATTATATATCTTGTTTAACAATGAATTATGGCCCTAATTTAACAAAAAAATGATAAACCAGAACTATACACTAATTTATTAAACCCTAATATAAAAAAATCAATAAACTGAACATAAATGATTGTATAATCAATAAATCCTAATTTATCAACAAATAAAAATTAAAAAGAGGGGATTATAGTTGAATTCTTAATAGGAAATGGGTAGTAAATAACATTAATCAACAATGAGTAATAAATCCTAATTAAACACAATAAAACTCTAATTTCAAACAACAATAATGTACATTATAATGAAATAGATGAAGAAAAATATAAATCAGATTACCTGAAGAAGTGTTATTACTCATTGCCAAATGCAGAAGAAACATAGCACAAATCAATGGAGAATAGAAAGAATGCTGACGGAAATTAAGGAAGAACTAGAAGAACAAGAAGAATACCAGATCGGTAGGAGAACATGAAGAAAAATCGAATGAGGATGTTTGTTGTAATTGAGAAGAAGTTGAAAAGATGCTGGAGAACCAATAATACTAAAATTGTTCTTTTTATATTTTTTTAGCGTTAATGTCTTTAAATTTTTTCTAAAATCTGCATATAAACTATTTATTTATTTATTTATTTTTCGGATATTTCATGATATACCACTGAGTTTCTTCAAAATTCACCATATACCACATGAAATGTTTTAATTCACCATATACCATTGAGTTTATGTCCGTTAGCACAAAATACCATTAATGGCAACTGCCGTTAGTGTGTCGTCAACACTTGCCTCGTGGTTTACACGTGCCTATTAAAAATCAAAACAGAAATCAGAATACAGCAGCTCTTCTGTCAGTGTTCTTCTGCTGAATGCCCGACCTTCACCTCGATTTTTCGTGCACTTCCAGTTATTTTGAGGAGGGTTCTTGGGCCATGACAGCAAGGCCCATATGGAGAGATTCCAATTCTACCCTCGATTTCCTCCCCTGACCTCCGGTCACTTCTGCACTGCTCCGTCAAGGTGGCCTTGTCATCGATATTGAACAAAATCTGTTGCATGGCTGATACAGAAGCTAGTATAAAGGCTGCTGACTACATGACCTTGCACACGGATTTCAGAGCGTTGTGTGAGTTATTAATAGGGTTCTTGGCCCTTAATGGCTAGGTCCATGTGCCAAGATTTCATTTCTATTGTAGCTCAAGTTCTGGATGCACCGGTTTGGCCTCCACGTGTCGTGCAAGGTAGGCTGTTCGCTGGTTGTGTTGTTCTGATATCAAAATGTACACGATCCGCGTTCTGTAGTTCGGCTGCGGTACGGTTTACAAGATCCATCACCACCATGACACCACAGCCACGAGGCTTATTCACTGAGGATGCGGAATCCAAAAGATCCAAAAGTTCAACATCAATGGAAGGCACAGGTACTGTATAGCATAAATCTGAAGTCATATTTTGAAAATAAACGCTTCTGATTATGTTAAATGAACCAAAATAAATCAGTTTTATTAAAGTAAATTTATTAAAGTAAATTAAACAAAAATAAACGCTTCAAAATCTTCTTCAATCTATTCTTAGAGGTAAATTCATTGATGGGTTTTTCAGTAGGACTACGAATATAAAAATTAGTTTTCATGTCCCATTTAAATTGACCTTTTACTACAGCATTACGAAGAGGAAGAAGATCATCCAATACCTGAGAGTGAATGGCGTTACGAGAAGGGAAGAGCCAGTAAAATTTGAAGCTTGAATTTAATTTTCTTGATGATAAATTCAGAAATTAAAGTGAAATTAGTACCTTCTCGATGAGAAGAGAGAGAGAGGGAAATGGAGGAATTCAATGGAGAGAACCCTAGAGGAAAGAAGTGTTGACGGCACACTGACGGCAGTTGTCATTAATGGTATTCTGTGCTAACGGACGTAAACTCAATGGTATATGGTGAATTAAAATATTTCATGTGGTATATGGTGAATTTCAAAGAAACTCAGTGGTATATAATGAAATATCTGATTTATTTTTTGAAGAAAATAAAAATTAGGTCCACTCATATTAAGTCATCTCATGATGAGATGGTCTTAATAAAGAATTTATCTTTATTTTTTATCAGCTACTCTTGTAAAAGACTGTCTCTCAAAGAGATGTCTTTCAGAAAAGATGACCTCAAAATAAAAAGTCCTCATTCTTATATTTTTTTTGAGATTAAGAAGCCCTCATTCTTATTTTCTTTTTAATTTGTATTAATTGGGTTATTTAGCACACATATCTAATGCGTCTTTCGGAGACATTGTCTCTTACAACAATTTGATTTTTATTCAGCAAATCTCCTATGAGACGGTTGCATACGTCTAGGTTGCACTAAAACGGACACGGACACAACACGGGTACGGGAAAACGCCAACTTAAAAATGGCGGACACGGGGACACGAAAATGGTAATATAATAAATATATCAAATTAAAGATAATTTTACAATCTTTCATTTGATATTTGTAAATAAACACTTTAAAAACATAAAAATCACATAAAATTTAAAAATCAAATTACAAACACATTAAAAAAACCACAATTAAGAATTGAACTCTTAAGAAAAAATCACATTAAAAATTAAAAAAAAATTACATGAATTTCCAAAATTTCATAATCAACCCAGCATGGCCAGCAACTCCAGCAATCAACCAATTCCCAAATTTCCAAAACTCTTAATCAAAGAATTACATGAATTCACAGTCATAACAAATTGCAAACAACCCAATTTAGAATTACATGAATTACATGAATTAACTCTAATTATTTCCACTTGAAAGTCAACAAGATTAAGAATTTAAGATTAACACTAAGATTAAAGATTAGAACAAGATTAATATTAGGATTTAGGATAAAGAGTGAAAATACCTTAAAAAAAATCAAAAAATTTTTATTTTAGGAGCAGCAGCAGCAACACAGCACCAAGTTCGAGTGTTCGTAATCGTCTGTGATGGAGGAGCAAACCGGCGGTGGCGTGGTGTGGGAGTGCCGGAGCGACGATGGAGGTGGAGGAAAAGTTGAGTAGAGTTTTTAGGGTTAGAATGAAAGAGAAGGAATTGAGTGAGAGGGAAATAGTGAGTGACTGAGTTCGAGTGAGAATAACTTCTCAGTTCTGTTCTTTTGTTTAAAATTTAAATTTTTTTTTTAAAAAAAAACGTGTCCTTCACTCTTACCGTGTCTCTTGCTGTGTCCCTTGCGTGTCCTAGCCATGTCCGCGTGTCCGGAAAAATATTAAAATATTGGACACTTCAGTTGGCGTGTCGGACACGGATTTTCGCGTGTCCGTCGCGTGTCCGTGTCCGACACGTGTCCGACACGGGACACGTCTGTCAATTGGCGTGTCCGTGTATCAGAGGCATACGTGCGACCACTCACGTGTCCATCCTATAATTTTCAAGTTGCCATTTTAAAGCTTAAATTGGACATTTTGGATCTTGAAATATGCATTTTAAGTCTTAGATTTGACAAACTTTAAACCATTAGAATAGACATTCTAAGTCTTTAAATAAATATTTTACATTTGGAGTTAGGGCCGCACACGGTCCGGTCTGGTCTGGTTTGATAGAAAAATTAGATCAGACCAGAAATTTCGGTCTGGAAATTTTTCAGACCAGACCAGACCAGTCAAGACACCAGACCGTTCGAACGGTCTGGTCTGGTCTGGTCTACGGTTTTTTTTTATTTTTTTGTATTTTTTTAATTGAGAATGTAAGATAAACGATAATCTGTAAACAAAATACATCACCAAACCCGAAACATTACAAATTTTCAATAGTTAAGTACATCACTAATTTTATAATATAGAACATAAAGTAAATTCATAGTAGTCACTAGTCAGCACTCAGCAATAGCGACTTCATCCATGAATAAGCATCATTGCATCAAGGAACGTCAATAACTGAAGGAGCCAAATTGATCTTCGATAACTCTATACAATAAAAACAAACATCAAAAAATATGATTTTATAAAATAAACATAATACTAATCATGATATGAAAGATCACATACCGTTCTCTAATTGTGCAATATCCTCCAAGCACTCCTCAACTTTTGGAGAAGAAGCACGAAGCCAATCTTGACAAGAAATAAGAGCTTCTGCCATCTTTGGACTTAATGAACTTCGAAATGAATCTAGAACTCGACCTCCAGTGCTAAAGGCACTTTCCGATGCAACTGTGGATACAGGAATGGCTAGCACATCACGAGTTACAAGAGAAAGAATGGGAAACCTTGAACTATTGTTTTTCCACCATGTCAAAATATCAAAGTCATCTCCATTTTCTTCTGTAACCTCATCTAAATACTTGTTCACCTCTGTTTTAGTTAATTCCCCATCCTCACGAGACTCATTGAGTTTTTTAAACTTAGATCTCATAAGTTTCAACCTTTCATCCAAAAACATCTCGTAACAATCTCTAGCAACAATCATTCTAGAAGGAACCACAAACTTATTTTGCATCTGTGAGCTAAAGTACCTAAAGTACCTAAACCCCTGGGCTTCAACAAATCTAAAGGGAAGTTCATCAACAATTATCATGAACGCTAAGCCTTTCCTACAAGCCTCATAGTTAAACATCCAACTCTTTATGTGAGCTTCTTATTCCCCTTGTTCATTAACACTTGATTGAAAACTCAATTGTGTTTGAGTAGCATTTGATTTGTTATTGATGAAGATATTAACATTAACATTCAACATATCAAACAAAAACTAATAAAAAAAACTGAAGGAGGACATTCAACATATTAACATTTTCTTGCATTTTCTTAGGATTAACATAACCACCAGAAGCAATCCATTCGTCCATAACCACCAGAAGCAATCCATTCATCTTCAAATCTAAACAAAAACTGATAAAAAAACCCTAAAAAATTAAAAAATCAACCAATATACTTACATTACGAGATTCTACACTTGATTCCGTGGTGAAGTGTTGAAGGAGGAGCGTCGAAGCCTCGAAGAAGCACAGAAGCACAGCACAGCTGGTATCGAAGTGTAGACCTGGAGAGTGGTATCTGTCGTCTGGTACGGTGAAGGAGAAATCAGAGTCTTCAGAGATTAATCGAGGGAGAAATCGAGGGAGAAGGAGAAGAAAGGAATCGAGGGAGAAGGAGAAGGAATCGAGGGTGAAGGAGAAAGGATCGAGGGAGAGCTTCAGAATCAGAGATTAAAAAACCCAATCATAATGTTATAATAGTAACATTTAAAATTTTAAATAAAATGGAAATTACGGGTTCCGGTCTACGGTTTACGGTTTTCACCAGACCGGAATTTATTACGGTTTTTCAGTCCGGTCTAGTCTGAAAATTTTAAAACCGGGACCGGACCGGAAATCGTTTTTTTAATGAAAAAAAAACGGACCAGACCATTTAGACCGTAGACCAGACCAAATATTTAAATTATGGTTTGGTCCGGTTTGATTTACGGTTTAGACCAAACTCTGTTCAGCCCTAGTTGGAAGTAGGTAAGTAAAATATAAAATTAAGGATTGGAGTAGGGTTTAAGAGTTAGAATTGACATTATAAGGTGGAATGGGTGTTTAGGGTTGAAGTTAATAGCTAAAAAATTAAATTATACCTTCAAAGAAGGAAAATAATTAAGTGTTTTAAAGTTTGAATTAGGAGAATATAAATTTTTTTATCACAAACATGAGGTGATCGGTACAAATTTTTGTATTTTCAATTTTTTATTTATAATGGGCTGACCCATTTAAAAATAAGAATTTGCATTAATTTAAAAGCCCTTGAAATAAACAAAGACCCAAACTTCAAATTCTACCTTCCACTTCATACCACTCTAAAACCTGAAAAAAAAACCGTCCTTTTGGCGGTAGCTACTAATGGAGAAGCAACCCAACTATGGCAGAAAACCTCCAACAGTTCCTATAAAGCTACCGAAAGAGAGAGTTTTTGGAGCAAATACGGTTCACCTATCAGAAGATGATGCGAGTAACCTTGTCGGAGGAATCGTTGAAAAGGGCATTTCAGATTCTGATCATTTCACAACTCCTCCTTCTACTCCTCTTCCATCCCTTTTACCCTTTCCGGTTGCCCGCCACCGCTCTCATGGCCCTGTAAGTCCACTGATCTTGTTTATCATTATTTCTATAATTTTAAATTTCACTTTTCCTCACTTTTTAATTGTGGGTTTGATAAATGATTGAATTTTGATAGTACCCTTTTGCTCAAATCTAAAATTTCGGTGATTACGAATGATGATTTGTACAAATATTGGATTTTGATAGCGCCCTTTTGATTGATTCTTGTTGAAGATTATTTTCATGTATGATGGTGCTTGCAATTTGTAATTTGTATGGATGATGGAGGAGCTTTATTATGGATTTATGATAGATATAAATTTAATTTGGTCATGTTGATATTTGTTTAAATAGGACTTGTTGTATACGATATTTGAGGGCGACTCAATTGAACTTATGAGTTTTTGTTGTTAACCAATTAGAGTTTAAAAATGTAGTAAGAAAAAAGAACATCTATGATATTGTGTATCAAGTATACTCATCTTTCCTTGGGTTTGTATATAAAATTTTATGCAATAGCTTGAAACATGAGTGAGCTCTATTCCATCATTAGAGTTTGTATATAAAGTTTAACTCATTATAACTAACTGAGTTGCGACCTATGTTTTATTTCAATATCGAAATCATCCATCTCCAACGCAAAAATCATGCTCTTGCGTTTATTTTGATGGTTAATTCTAAGGGAAATCTATGAGTATCATACAAAAAAAGAAAAAAAACTTTCTTTGATAAACCTCATGTCTACTTCTTTATAAATTCATTTGAAATTGTTTTTGTGCTTGAGGAGTTTCGGTGAGAAGTGTTTAAAGAGGACCTATTGGTTTTGCCAGATATTGTTGAAAAGTTGAACATTTACAATATGAAAGTATTACTCGTAAATTTCTGTATTCAGAATTCAGATTTGTTGTTACCTTTGCCCTTGGTGGCATAATATAATAATTTACTTGTTAATTAGAAGATTGGTGGCTTTGACCGTTCTAATAACATTTCATACTTCGGTGCATTGTTTCCGTCACCTATTCTCTTTTGCTCTTTTTCAGGCCAGCACAAGGTATCCTTTGAATTTTGAGCTATCTATATACTTATATTTTGCATCCGTACTCCCTAGACCATAGATTGACTGTTTTCATCGTGATTTCTTTTGCAATATATATGCTCTATTGTCCCTATGTACATGTATACAATTACATTTATAAGAATACATGAACCATATTAAATTTATTAGTTATTTTACAGCATTGGACTCCAAGTGTGAACCAATTTGCTGCTGGTGGTCACGGGATCGATAGGGATGAAGAATATGGGGAAGATGATGATCCTACAAATTATGACCCATTAGCGTTTTTTGCTGAGCCCGTCGTTAAGAAAAAGAAAAAAGAACTGGATTTGAGTAGGTGGAGAGAATTAATTCAAAGTAATGGTGTTTCTTATATCCATGAGAAGGAAAAAGAGTGCAAGGTAGAAGAGGGTGTAGAAAAGCAAAATGGAAGCAATTTACTATCTTTACTAGAGCCTTCTGAGGTTTCTGTTAGCACCAGTACCATAATCAGAACTGTGGATATGGATTCAGATAGGCTAAATGAATTGTTGTCATCAAAAAGCAATAACAATGTAGTAAGATTAGGACATGATCTGTCCAGGAATAACAAAGGTAATTCAGAAGTTCTGATTGGTGTTGCAGAGAGCAGTGAAGTTCAAAATGAAGTTCATTTGGAGAGGTCTTCTGATGATGATGTGGACATGGGTGAAACTTTATCATCACTTGAGATGCTAGGCCTTAGGGACAAGCAGCCTTCAGCAGTATTTGGACCCAGAAGTACAGGTCATGAACAAGGGCACACAAGTCTTGAGAGTGAGATTGATGCTGAAAATCGGGCCTTGTTAGAAAGAATGTCTAAAGAGGAGATTGCAGAAGCACAGGCAGAGATAAGAAACAGGATAAATCCTGAACTGCTTAAGATTTTGAAGAAGCGGGGGTTTAAAAGATCGGAGAAGTTGGGGTCAAGCTGCAGTTCAGATGCTATTGATGTACGTACTTCAGGTATTATGGAGGTTGATAAACATTTAGATGAAGATGAAAACGTTTCGGCAGTTGGAACTTCTGTTATTCCTTCATTGATTACTCATAGTAAGGTTGACATAGAATCGAGGGTAGATGAAGGTGTACAGAGTGAGTTGTCGAAAGGCAGCAACGTATGGGATTTATGGAGTAAACGAGTGGAGGCTGCAAGGGCTATTAGATTTTCATTTGATGGAAATGTTGTCGAAGGTATTTTTCTCTTGCTCGTTAAGCTATTACGATCACTTCTATGTTCTAGGACCTAGTCTTCTGTTATTTATGCACATGGAATGACTGTTCTTTCGGCTGCCTTATTTACTGTTTCTTCTTCACCTTATTGTCTCGGATTTGGGACTATGTTAGATTTTGTTCTTGTTGTGACTTGGTGGAGCAATCTTGGCTAACTTGTTAGGATATTTTATTCAGAGCCTTTGGTTTTCCTTATCACTAGATGGCAGATGCAATAAGCTTTGCTTAAATATTAATTACCCTAATCTGTAGGGAGTACTTTGGATCCTGGCTATGCTGCTGATGCTGTTGCCGAGCGTGATTATTTGAGAACAGAAGGGGACCCTGGTGCTGATGGGTATACAATAAAGGAGGCTCTAGCTCTTGCAAGGAGCGTTGTAAGTGGCATCATAGTTTCTTTTTAATAGAAATTAGTTAATTTCTTTGGATTTCTAAGATAGGATTACTTTTACATATTTCTTATATCTAACCGAACTTATTTGTCGAATGTGGATTTAGATTCCTGGACAACGAGGTCTTGCATTACGTCTTCTTGCATCAGTTCTTAGTAAGGCTTTGCACAACATTTGTGATAATCAATTAGATTGTTCAACAAATCTTCGTAATGTGAAGAACTTTGTTGATTGGGAGGCAATTTGGGCTTATGCATTGGGTCCAGAGCCTGAGCTTGTTTTATCTCTGAGGTAAACTTGGGCATTGAGCTGTGTATTTCCTTGGTTCCTTTGTATTTTTTAAATAAACATCCTTTTATTATATTGCTATATTCTGATGATTGTATTTATCTTGTATACCTCTTGTTTATCTATTCTTATATAAAGATTAAGCGAGTTTACACTCCAGTGTACTTCAATTTGGAAACTTGGATGTGCCCTGAAAAATGGTGAGGAAGTATAATAAATTTCTATTCAGCTATATACTTTTAACGAGTGACACTTTTGAAGATTCACTATCTGCAAGCTGGAGAATGGGGTTAGCCAATAGCTGTGATGAAATAAACTTGAAGTGTCATAAAATTAATTAAATAGATGTTTGAGTGGAAGCTGAAGTGTAATACCTGTGGAACAGTAATAGTGTTAGTGTTGTGCTTCTAAGAATTCTTTTCTTTGGCTTCCCTACAAAACTCAGGAGATATTGCAATCTAGTCCCATTCTTTGTGGTTTTATTTTGGTTCTTTTGGACTTGGGTAGTGTATGTAGTGGTGATTGGGTATGGCTTAGATATCAAGGCAATGCTGATACCTAAAATGAGAATTTATTTTGTATGATCGCCGCTTCTTAGCTAATTGAACTTGGATGTTTATTGTTTTTGATTTTTCAGTTCATCCATATGACTTTAACCAAATAACAATAACAACAATGCCAAAGCCTTAATCCCAAAAGATGAGGCCTGCTACAGGAGCTAAAGTATTCAAAACACTTTATATTACATAATGCGGATACTTGGAGGATGGAGATAAATGGCCCATTCTTACTTTAGAAGCCGAGATAAAAGTTTATACTTGAACTACGAGGCATACTACTTTGATATGCTGTTGGCTATAAAAGGGATACATTGAAAGCGTAGCATTGCTTGATGTAAAACTTTCTTCTAGTTTATCAAGTAAAAGTTGGTATTTTTCTGAAGTGTCTTAATGAGAACCCTCTTGCCCTTTTGAGAAATATGGAATTGCCTTCCTGTAATATGAGTTGTGGCTAAGCAGACTGTCAAAACTTAACATTTGAGACTACTTCCCCATTATTATTACCTACATCTTGTAATATGAGTTGTGGTGATAACTCTCGTCCCTTTAATGATTGTAGGTTGGCGCTTGATGATAATCATAGCTCTGTTGTTTTAGCTTCTGCTAAAGCAATCCAATGCGTTCTAGCTTATGATGTGAATGAGAACTTCTTCAACATATTGGAAGTATGATATGATCCGTTATCATTATAATTCCATGTCTTAAATTCATCATTTTTGTTAGGTAGTAATTGGCATTCAATAATTCAATATTGCTATCTTCTTCAGAAAAGGGGGATGAAGGATCAATATACTGCTCCAGTATTTCGAAGTAGACCTGACATTAAACATGGTTTTCTTAGTGGCGGTTTTTGGAAATACAGTACTAAACCCTCCAATATTCTCCTTCCTGATGAGGAAATTGTAAATTCCAAGAATGAAGAACGTACTATTCAGGATGACAATGTTGTTGCTGGACAGGATGTTGCTGCAGGTCTGGTTAGGATGGGGATTTTACCCAGGCTTTGTTACCTTTTAGAGGTAAGGGAATTTGCATGAGAACTTTTTTACTTTATGGAACTAGAAGTTAGACTGTTAGACAGATGGATTATTTAGTTTAAATTTTGAAATCTGTTTGTGTGCGTTCTATAGCTGTCCATTTGCTTTGATATATTTCTAAAATGTAATGACAACGGAATGATGTAGTGATTTACTTAGTACAAAAATATTGGAATCTTAGTAGCTAGCTTCTGTGAAGTTATTACATGATTATAGAGGTACCTATTCTTGCTTTTTTTAAATAGAAAATGCGTGTTATGGTCCGTTTTGAAATAATATGTTATATTTTTGTGCTTCCCTGCCCTGAATCCTCTTATCTCCAATAAATGTTTACAACTAATTTGTTGACCCACAATAGAATAAAAACTTTGTTTACCTCAAATGTGCAACTATACCCACTGGATTCTTTGGAAGTGCTCTTTTATTGTAGATTTAGATAATGAAAGGTTGTAACCGGTTCTGTGCAACAAAGGTCCATCCGCAACAAAATGTATGCAAAGGTTGGATTATATAAAGTTTTTCAACAGGTGGGATTATTAGCAAAGAATGGGCAATAGGTTGGATTATTCATAACAATTTTTCCTTTTCGAGATGGTTAACTTAAAACTGAAGGATAAATTTGGAGTTTCACTTTTTGTGAGATATAATCGTGAACACCGCACCCCCCACCCCTGTGGTATATTGATTTGAATGTACTGCATTAGCATCTCTTTCTCAATGAGATTAACTACATCCTCTATCTTGATGTGCTTATTCCTGTTAACTTTATGATTTTTCATGTGTTTGTAGACTGAACAAGCGATGGCCTTGGAGGAATGCATATTATCAATACTCATTGCAATTGCTAGGCATTCTTCAACATGTGCAAGTGCAATAAGGAACTGTGAAAGGCTTGTTCAGACGATTGTTAATAATTTTACCATGAAAGATACTGTGGAACTTCAGACTCCTAAAATAAAATCTGTGACTCTATTGCGAGTAAGCATCTTTGTTTTTTCTTTGAAATGTGCTTGGGCGGTTTTGGAATCTGGTTATTTTTCAATTGATTATCTTAACATGTTTTTAATTCATTTGTTTCACCGACACTATAATAGTATTTATGTATGTAATCCCTTTTCTTTGTGGGTATTGATTTGCCTTTTTTTGTCGTCTTTCCTACCTTTCATTTTCTGATGAAGGTTTTGGCTCAATCAAGCAAGACTACATGTATGGAGTTCATCGAGAAGGGGTTCTTCCAAACTGTAATGTGGCAATTGTATCAAGTGACGAATTCTATTGATGAGTGGATAAGATTTGGGACACATAAGTGTAAGCTGGCTTCAGAGTTGATGGTAGAACAATTACGCTTTTGGAAGGTTTGTGTCATGAATGGCCACTGCATTTCTTCTTTCACAGGCTTTTTTCCAGGTTTGTGCCTGTGGTTGAATCCTCCCACATTTGAAAAACTTATAGAAGCCAATGTCTTTCATGATTTTGCTTCCATCAGTGTGGAAGTTTTCCTTGTTTTGGAGGCATTAGCTAGCAGGCTCCCAGATTTACATTCCAGTAGAAATGAGAATGAACAATTTCAGGGAAGTTTCAGTGATAACTTAGAAACTTGGTGTTGGAGTGATGTTCGTCCAATGGTTGACGTGGCCTTGAAGTGGCTACAAATTAAGGCTGATTCAACATTTTCCAAGTTCTTGTGTAAGCAAAATATAGTTGATGACAAGTTTGTGAACTATTCTCATGTATCTTCTTCGTTATGGATACTGTCAGCTGTTCTGCACATGCTTAAGACAATTCTTATTAAGGCGACTCCTCGAGATGTGCTTAAGCTAAATGGCAATGAAAGCGGGAGGCAGTTGCCTGACTTTGTAGCTAAACTTGTAAGTCAAATCATAAAAAATGGTATCCTTAATATATTCGAGGATAACCTGGATGAATCTTTTGTTGACAAGCTGTGTCAATTCAGACATCAATCAGATTCTGAGGTCTCGATCGCTTCTGTGTGCTGCCTTCATGGTTTACTCCAGGTGGTAGTTTCTGCCGATCACTTGATCCATCTCACCAGAGGCAACATTCAACATAAAAACCTTCTTGGATATGAGTTTGTTAGAGAAACTAATACACGTGATGGTAAAATATTCAAATATTCTCTGAACGAGTGGAAAAAAGTTTTTGAAGAATTTATGAAGTTGATTAATTCAGAATGGAAATTCGTGTGCAGCATCGAGGTATTTGGCAGGGGAGGTCCTGCTCCAGGGGTAGGAGTGGGATGGGGTGCTTCTGGTGGCGGATTTTGGTCCATGACTACTGCGTTAGTTCAAGCAGACGCAAGAATGTTTATTGAGTTGCTTAGAGCTTTTCATTCGCTATCTTCAGGAGATTTTCCTCAAGTTGAAGAGCATAATTTCATGGTGCAGAGTGTCAATTCTGCCGTAGCGTTGAGTTTAACTGCAGGACCTGGGGACGAAGCTTTCATACAAAATGTATTGGATTTCTTGCTGGAAATTCCTGTTCTCAAATTTTTCAATCGGTATATCTTTAAATTTTGTCACTCTTGTAAAGGAGTAGAGCCATTTACATTAGACTACACTGAGAATGACTTAGTTCAATTCGGCAAAAGTCTGGCTTCTCACTTCCGAGACAGGTGGTTGTCTTCTAAGAAAAAGAAGAATCCGGAAACAAAGGAAGGAAAAACTCGTGGAATTAAAAGGGTCAAACCAATTGGAAATTCTCTAGATACCATTCCTGAAGATATGGAAACGCCTGGGAAAAGTGGCAACTCACAGATGGTTGAGTGGGCTCGGCAGCGATTGCCTCTTTCTGTTCACTGGTTGCTAAGTCCTATAGTGACCATTGGTGACGTCAAATCTAGTAATACGTCAAATACTTCTAAAATTTCTCCTGTTCAGGATCCAATGGGATTTCATGAAGTTGCTAAAGCTGGGCTTTTCTTGCTGTTGGGTATTGAAGCTATGTCCTCCGAGCTTTCAGATGAAGATAACTTCCCCGTTAAGAGAATTCCTTTAATCTGGAAATTGCATGCGTTATCTGTGCCATTACTTGTAGGAATGAGCGTCCTCGAAGAAGAAAGGAGCAGGTACATGTACGGAGCTCTACAAAACCTATACGGTAAACTTCTAGATGAGTTATGGCACAGAAGCATCAAGACTGACGGCTTTGAAACTGAGTCTTCTTCTTATGCTGATAAGCTCAGTATTGGTTGTTTGAGGTTTCAGTCCGAGATTCATGACAGTTATTCCACATTTATTGAAACTCTTGTGGAGCAGTTCGCTGCAATATCATATGGCGACTTCGTTTTTGGACGACAAGTTGCAATATATCTTCACAGACAGGTCGAGATTTCAGTGAGACTTGCCACGTGGAATGCACTATCTAACGCCCATGCTCTTGAACTCCTTCCATCATTAGATGATTGTTTATCTCAGGCAGAAGGATATCTAGAACCTGTTGAGGTATTTATTAATTTTTCCAAATATATTTTTTCGGTTCATTTAAAGTTCATCTAATATTTTTCATCCCAGAATTAAGCTTTCTTGTTTTGGGGGTGACGTTTGAAAATTTTCCTAGATTTTCTAAAACTTCATTGCCCCGGGTCTTGGATATGTAGGAGCGGACGGGTGGTAAATTGTCAAATCACATGATCCTCCTAATATTTCTCATCTATATAATTCATTACCATTACCACCATTTAGTACCACTAACCAAACGAGCTGTTAGTAGTGTGGGAACTTTTTCTAATGAAGCTAACACTCTTATGTGTATGTCGCTGAGACATAGTATTCAAATGCTCAGAGATATAATTATTAAACACACACAGTCTCTGAATATGAGATGTTCTTTGCTTTTGGTGCTGTGCAGGAAGATGAAGGTATTCTAAACGCTTATGTAAAATCATGGATTTCTAGTTCCCTTGATAGAGCTGCAACTCGGAATTCAATGACATATGCTATTGTTTTACATCATCTGTCTTCGTTCATTTTCAATAATTCTGATGGAGAAAAACTATTGCTACGGAATAAACTTGTGAAATCTCTGTTAAGAGACTATGCACGCAAACAGCAACACGAGGTATGTTATTTCTGCCTTTCCTTTGGTTTTTCTTCTGTTATTTCAGCTTAGCCAATAGCTGATTTGATATATAAAAACTTACACGGCCCCAACCAAAATCATTGTTGAAAGTTCATTACTTTATAACTTCACTGGTGTTTGAGGGTGTCTGACTCAACTGGAATGAAATACCTTCGTTTACTTGTTTGGAATGGGAAAGGCAATTGTGATGCTTATTTGTAGATAATATTTGATCTTGGAAAAGTGCAATTCTCTAGGAACTTCTTTTGTCAATAATTAATCTCACTTTTTATCTAAGTTCAGGATACAACTATACAAGTATACAATGATACAACATTCTATTACTCTAATGCTATTAAGTGGCTCCCACCTAGGCAGGGTTTAGAATGGTCAGACGACGAAACCTTATGCCTTATTCCTGATTCAGTCTTGGAACATTGATAGCGATGCAATTCCACTTAGTTAACAAGTGAACCTGATTTAATTAAATAATTTACTCAAGAATGGACACTTTTAATTGATTTCAAGATGTTCGAATAAATTTGTCTTATAGCACTTTGAAGTATAGTTGCTGCATTTTATTAATCGGTAGATATTTTAAACACAAGATTTTTAATAGTTTACATCTATGGTGTAAAAGCATATCATATCGTTAGCTGTGAGCCTGTGAGAGGTTGGGAGTCTTGGAACATTGTGACATTAATATCTGATGAGTATAATGTTTTTTGAAAAACGGAAAATTTTAACTACCGGCAGGGAGATTTTGGTTCGAATCCAATAAAAAAGGCAAAATTCAAACCAATCCCATTTGCAAATTACAATGGAATCAATGATCTGCCATACCTATCTGAACTTGATGGGAGTCCAATATGTTCATTATTTAGGTTTGTCCATATCTTGATGATTGTTTTTTGACTGGAAACATCCAACCCATGACAGCTTCATGACTTGAAGTTTTTGTGCCCCTATTTATTGTGTGGGGTAGTCTAATCAGATTGGTGTATTGCTGTTCTTAGCTGATTTTCTTTTGTTTACTGATCTTCAAACATTGATTTCAGGATATGATTTCGGATTTAGTTCTGTATCACCGTTCTCACACACTTAAGAAACGAGGGAAAAACGTCTCAACTTCTTTATTGATGAACAACACAGATGCCAGGTTTGAGCGATTAAAGGATTGTTGCGAAGGAAATTCACAGCTAGTCACAGTAGTCGAAAAACTCAAATGTTGTATTTCAAAGAAGCAATCTAATGTTTGAAGTAAGCGACACGATTAGATCTTAGAGTCTTATCATTTTTACGCTAAGAGTTTCTTGATTTGTCGAAGTTCAAATCTTGAAGAGTGATCGTGAGGTCTGTATGGCCTTTATCATCTTACTCGTGATAGGTAGTCATATCAGTGCAATCTGGTCCGACATGAGCTTGATAGTTTTCAGCCTTAGACCGGACCACTAATTAGGTAAAAGTGGAGGTGTTTATCGGAAGCTGGCAGTTAAATTTTGTTTTATTAGGTTATTCGGGTTATCGAACATCAAGGGATCAGAGAAGGCATATGCTGAAGAATGAAGGGTATTTGGCTGGGTGTTGAGTCGAATTATATAGTGTTTTATGTGTGTGGTTGTCTAGACTACAATACTCGACTTGATAGTTTGATTTCAATTTTTGTATGGTCTTAATCTATTAGTCCACCTCTACTTGTAGATATTATCTTTATAAATTATAAAATTTTGTTTTCTAAGCCTAGCGATCGATGTGTTTTGCTTAAATTCGTACCTTTTGTTTTCGAATCCCTACTACAAGAGTTTAGAAAACGTCTATTGTTTAGACTAATTTATGATTCTCGAAGAAAAATATGTCATTTGTTTTTTTTTTTTCACATTTCAATTTAATATAAATTAATATTTTTAATTTTTAATTTTTAAAAAATAATGAAAAGTTCAAAATAAAAAATTATAAAGTGTATGAGAATTTATCATTAAAGTTACAATTAAATTTAAAGATTGATTTAGTGATGCAACTTTTTCATTAAAATAGGCAATTGATGTTACCAAAAAGCAGCCAGCATGTGGAACTTGACGTGACTTCCAATGCTGTGATCCTGTGATCCTGTGATCTGTGTAGGGCCTGTCTTGTACTTTACTTCTCGTTTCTTAGCATCATTTTTTTTAACTATCTTGGACAAATTTTATTTATATCACAAATTTTTTGACGAAATAATCTTATCTCTATATATTTTCCACTAATTTTATAAAAATATTTTTTTATTAAATTATGGTCCCTATAATTTTTTCACTAATTTTTTTTAATATTTTTTTAATATTTATGGTCTCCAATTTTATTCCATCAAACTTATTATTTAATAAAATAATATATACCCACCATCTAAATCATTCTATTTTTCTTAATTTATATGGGCATTTTTTATGGGAACATTATTAAGGAGCATTAATAAAATTACAATTCACACTTATACAAGAAGTAAATTTTTTTTAAAATAGTTTGAGATGACACAATAAAATTTGTCGGTGAAACAATGTTAATAAAAAATTAGTGAAAAGTTTAACATTTTTGTTATTGTGAATCATTAAACTTTATTGTTAGTTTAATAGATTTTTGTTAATTAAGTTTTGTCTCAATTGATTACCTGTCTGGAGCACTGTCTGTGTTTGTTCTACATGAATAGCATGAATTTCAGTAAATCGAATCAACCCGACTACAATTATTGGGGATATTTTCCCATCAAAAAAAATTATTGGTGAGTATTTAAGAGTTAAAAGAAAACAAAAGGGCAACCAAATCGATGGGTTGATACAATATTGGGAGATTATTTAATTCAAATGATATCTTGAGAATCTTAAATGATTTTGATTTCACCTTTAAACAATGTTTGGAACACCTAGATTATTATATTTCAAGTCATGGATGATGCTGGCATAAAAAATAAAAATTAAAAAAGAATTCTAGGATAAGAAAAATTAGAGGTTTTTAAAAAAAATCTAATGACCCGATATTTATCGACCTTTATAATCAAATTCGACTTGACCCGATATTTATCGACCGTTATAACCAAATTCGACTTGACCCGACTTTAAATAACCAATCCTTAAACATTGCAATCCTTTTCATTTTATCGCTACCCTCCAATGAAATTACGAATTTGCCCCTGGACTTTAAAAAATTACGAATTTGCCACTGGATTTAAAATTTCTTATTTATACTCTAACCTCACTAAATAACTCCTTTATCACACTTAAAAAAAAAATTACAACATAAAATTTTTGGAGCAAAAACTAAGAAATTCAATTCGCAAACAAATAATCGAGGTAATTTTTATTCCAATCGTATTATTTTAAATTTAAAAAAAAACAAAAAAATAAAATAAAAAAATGGGCCAGTCGCACAAAATCCCCGAGCCCACCGCGGTTGAGTCGCGGGTTTCCTGCGACTGACCCGCGGTGGGCTCGCGAATTTCGTGCGACTGGCCCTTTTTTTTCGTTTTTTTATGAATAATTATTATTAATTTTATTTATATTATTATTGTTATTATTATTATTATTATTATTATTACTGTGATTGTTATTATTATTATTATTATTATTTTTATTATGATCATTATTATTATTATTATTATTATTATTATTATTATTATTATTATTATTATTATTAACTTTTTTATATTCTTTTAAATATTATTTTTATTATTTTTGTTGGTGATGTTGTTGTTGTTGTTGTTGTTATTGTTAGTAAATTTTTCTTTAAGTTTATTTTTAAATATTGTTTTGTTATTAGTGTTATGATTATTATTATTGTTTGTGTTATTATTGTTATGATTATTATTAATGTTATTCTTTTTTAGAAACTTGCTGAGCGGGAATAGTTCTAGGCCTACCCTGCTCAGAGAGACCATCATGAGAAGGGGTGACGGGTTCTACTAGGAGGGCTAGCAGGAGGAGGCTGCCAGACACAGTGAGACCCAACGGTCGAGTACGCTGAACCAAGTGCGTACTTGTTTTGATGACCAGGCTAGCAGCCTCTAGAGTAGTTGGGGGGCTTCTAGTGATGATAATAATGATGCTGATGATGTTCAATACCAAAGTCCTAATCTTCGCCCAGTGGACTGGACTGTTGTCCGAGGGCCCGACGGGAGATTCGCACGTGCCTGCCCTAGTTCTTCAGGCGCAACTGAGCGTACCGGACATAGTCTCGTTGATAATGAGCCACCACGGGGGAGCAGGCGCTCACAGTCCGCTTGAACGGACTAGTTAGTCACATCGCCCCAGCCCGGGGGGCCCACAGATACGCGCTTGATACCCAACTATGGCGGGCACATAGCTAAAGTTATTTTTGACGGCTTTGAGCATACGCCTCCGGTTCTGAAATGCCGTAGTAGAAAGAAGCCGTTGGAGGCGATCATCGGACTGCGAGATATGACCGATGCGCTTTACGATGTTCTACCTGCTACTCCCCTCGGCCGGCTACCGTACGTTATGCACCAGCACATCGACTGTGCTTTGATATCGGCCTTCGTAGAGAGGTGGTAGCCGGATACGAACACCTTCCACATGCCATGGGGGGAGATGACGATTATGTTGCACGACGTGCAACGCATATTGGGCATAGGTATTGAAGGTTCTCTACCGGCTGAGCCTTCTAAGGGGGAGTGGCAGGTCGGTATTACTAATCTGTTCGGGAGCCCATGTCCGAGCTACAACGGAAAGGGATATTCACCAGCGATTGCGCCAACGTTGCTGAAGTGATACAGCTGTGTCGTCGGCCCCAGGCTATGGAGACCTAGTCGACAACCTACTATATGGCTATTGTCTGCTCTACCCTGCTGGCGGATAAGACCAGAACCGGCATGCGACCTCACCCGATATTTGCCGTCAATGTCGATTAGGATGAGATCGCCCGAGGTGCGGTGACGCTGGCCTACATGTATCGCCAACTGGGAATGGCATTTAGGACTGGTTGCAAGACCATTGCGGGTTGCCTCACATTGCTCCAGGCATGGATTTACGAGTACTTTTCCGCCTTCCGCCCTCATCCTCGCCGAGCAGATGTGCCGAATAAGACTAGGGCGGAGATGTGGTCCATGCCCAAGCCAGGTCGTGAGATCAACAGGCTGAGGGACTTCAGGATTATACTAGACTGCATGACGGAGACTCAGGTATTGTACATCACATCACACTTTGTTATGCATGTTATTTTTAATTTTAGATTATTTTTATATGTTAACTTGGCTTTTATGCAGGTGGAATGGACTCCGTACATGACTTCTCCAAGGGCATTGCTGAATGAGCACCTACGCACCACCTTCATCGGGGGTATCACTTTCTTTGATATCGTTGAGGTGTATTTGCTGGAGAGGACAATGCGACAGGTTGGCTTTGTGCAGGCTATTCTCCCCCCCCCCCATCTGAGACCAGCCCAGGCTGTACGACCGACACACGGTACCTACTCCGTGCCCTTTGCTTCTCCGCCTGTGTACTTGGAGGCATGGAGTAGGTTCCCCTATAGTGGCCGCCTTGGTGATCAGGCTCTTCGTCGGGCATCTGTTCCATCGAAGGCTGATCCTAGTTACGTTGACTGGTTCAGAGTGTGTTCCCACCCATACGTCATCCCCGACAAAGGACCGAGTGCCGGTTTTGGTCCAGCTGAAAGCAGATTGGAATACGTTAGTATTTTGAATTTATTTGTTTTCTATTATGTCGTTGTGTTACTTAGATCCTGTTTAATATCTTATTCACACCCTTTTCCCTTTTTTTTTTCAGTTTATGAATGAATGGTTGAGTCGAGTCGCTCCATTGGCGAGATTCCCTGCTGTTGCAGAAATGACCCTCCGGGAAAGACATGCTTTAGATATACCTTGCTGATGTTAAAGATTTATTTGCCAAATGGCAAGCTTTTAAGGGGCATGGCCCTTCATAGTCTATATTTAAAATGATTTACATTAATGCGTTTATTTATTTACATCAACACTTTTTACATTAAATTTAATTCATGTTTACATCAATGCTTTTATTAATTTACAACATTACTATACATATTGAATTTCATATACAATTTCTGTAGTAATGACGTACACAATAGTATAACTATGGACTATCTACAAATTGAATCCTACGTACAATTTCTATAGTAAAACTGAATAATGATTTACACATCACGTTACACTATGGACTATCTAAATTTACAGCCTCTTCAGCGGTGTTATTACGTTGTGGTGGTCGTGGCCCGCATAGTTTATTCCAAAGCATAATCCTTCTAGTAAAATGTGTTTCTATATGTTTGGAAAAATTGTCAACTGCTTCTCTCCAACGTTGATGGACTGGCGGAGATGAATTGTCGTTCATTAATAGTTGAAAAAAATGATTTCTATTCACCCAACATATATGTATAACTTTATTAACACTATGCACGCTCGATGCTTTCCTTAATGGAAGAACCAAACAGTTGTACAACAGATTACCGTCAGCAGAACCATAATAAGCAATGCCAATGTTAAGAAACGTTGCTGCAGAGTACAATGCCATCGGTGCATCCATCCAGTGAATATAAGGAGCAGGTCCATTGCCGTGTGAACAAATTCTGAATATAGCATCGTCTAACGACTCCTACGATAGATACAAACTTAGGTATTGGTCTTTGTTCATTTGCATTTTCATACACATAGCACATCTTAAAAGAGGCCATGCCTCCTCGCCTCCCAACTCTGTGGCGGCAATAGCTCTAAATCCACAGTTCCCATCGCCTAAGACATCGATCCAATCAAACAAGTAAGAAGGAAGAATGTGCGGAATGTGATTTGGCCATGAAAATAGTGAAAAAACACGACCTTCTGGATCATCTGAGGTTTGTGTACCGGATAAGTTGAAGCTAAAATTAATTCCAACTGAGGCTTGTATTTCCCGACCACTAGATCTACCACTTGATCTTTCGCGGGATGAAGATCTAGACCCTCGTCCATGAGAAGATGATCTACTATATTTGAACGCGCTTTTATTTCTTCTAAGGGTTTTGCTTGTGGTTGGTCTTCCCTTTCTAGGTGGACTTGCGTAAGGCTCAGGTATATCGGCTCCATCAAGGTGTAGTTCATACTCAAGTAGCTGAGACAAGCGTCGTACAACTGCGGGATCAGATTTTAAGACTTCATCGACCAAAGATTAAAAGTACTCTTTGTCATCGGTGTTTGCATGTCCTACTCTTTCGTTGGTGTCATCTTCTACCTCTGTGTACCTCAAAGTACTCCAGAATGGATGAATGTCATCCAAATACAAAGCAACTTGTGAACCGATGGACATATATAAATAACAAGCACACGACAATCCATGGGTGCGTTGGAGTACGCAATCACATTTGTTAAGTACATAATCACCCAAATCTAACATACGGTTATGCTCAAACCGCAGCTGCTCCAAGGCATAGATAGATACATGGCGATATAAAGGTCTAAAGAAATGTTGTCGCAACGACCTTGCTACAGAATTCATGGATTATTGTAGCGCTTGTCGGATCTTGGCTTTCTGGTTTGTAATCTGTGCGTGTGCCCTTTTAAACAGGGTATCAAATGAGCTATTACCGCTACCAAGATAATACTTGAAAGACGAGTGTTGGTTTTCTACTCTGCTGGTAGTTTGGTTACCCATGTGTAAACATTCATTCGTCTACGCACGGACAAATTTCTCTCTAAGTGGAATCCATGTTCCAGCCAAATACCGAACGACCTTTTTGTTACTAACCGACTAGGTAGTCACGATCGATTTCCATCTCTGTTCAAATTCGTCGATTGTAGAACTTTCAACCAAGGGGGTTCCATCTATTCCTGAATACCTGCCTTTGTTGATTTCTTTTCCCGCCACACAACTTGTCCACCATGTTCTCAACGTCATTTGCAATATGCCAAATGCATAACAAATGCCGCACATCTACATTAAACACAACATTGAACGTAATTAAGACATATTCAATAAATAGAACGACAATAATTAATCAAAAAAACCTTTTTACCTGGGAAGAAGTCACGAATAGCTGCAGATAAACCTTCGTCTCGATCAATTACAATGACACTAGGAGTATGAGTTGTGCCAAAAATATCTCTCAGTCCCTGCAACACCCACGAATATTACACATCAGCCTCATCTCGCATCAAACAGAACACAATTAAGAAGTTATGATTGGTTGGCGTCATTCCGATTAGTTCACATAGTGGCCACTTTTGTTTGTTTGTTTTGTACGTTAAATCTATCAACACAACATACGACCACGTACGTATCATTTGGGCAGAGGTAGGATTTGCAACTAATAATCTGCTCAATCTCCCTTCATTATCCAAGTTTTTCCAGACCACTTAATTAAGTTCTGTGGCTATATAAAGACAGTGTTGAAGGGGAGTCCTACCCTCCATCTCTTCCCTCCTTATTGATTGCCTAGCATTATAAATCTGATTCATACTAGTAAAAAAACCAGGAAAATTTTCTCTAATAGAAGTCATGATAAAGGTCGGTTGCATGCCGGTTGCATTAAGCTTTCGTATGTGCTCCCGAATATCTACATTGATCCAATTTGCCCTTACATGACCATCTCTGTACACTAAGAACGGGTGGTTATGTCTTCCTTTTTCACCAGGACACATCCTTACCGTCCAAGGTCTTTCTCCTAGTCTACAACTACTTGCTACAATCAAAAATTTACACCCACAACTTCTACTTTTAGAACCAGGTCGGGCAGCATTATCTAGATTATGTAAATCACCCCTCATATTACCATAGCGGTGACATCTTAAATACACACTAACTCTAGAACGTCATTCTTTTTGTTTATAAGAAGCATGTGTAAATTGAAAACTAATTGTTATTGCTATCGCGCCGGCCCAACTATGTAATTCATCTAAGGAATCAAATTCCCTATCCGTAACAAATCTACCGGAGTAATCTACGTTGTCTCCTAAGTTTTTCAAAGTCCTGCAAATTTGAAATATGAAACAAACCATACATTAGGTCATTAAAAAATTATACATACAAACATTAATAATAAAAACATTCAATAATAAATAAAAATTATAAATTACTTATATTAGTAATACAAATTAATATTAATTAAAAATTATAATTTACTTAAATAATTAATATTAAAATAATAACAATACAAATAATATAATAAAATAATTGTAATAATAATAAAACAAATTAATATTAAATAATAAGAAAAGAATAATAATAACATATAATTATAAATTATTTAAATAAATAGTAACAAAATAATAGTAATGTTAATAATATAAATTACTTACATTAATAATAATAATAATACTAATACTAATAATAATAATAAAAAAAAAAAAAAAATAATAATAATAATAATAATAATAATAATAATAAAATAATAATAATAATAATAATAATAACAATAATAATAATAATAATAATAATAATAATAATAATAATAATAATAATAAAATACAAATAATATTATTACTAATAATAATAATAATATAATAATAATAATAATAATAATAATAATAATAACAATAATAATAATAATAATAATAATAATAATAATAATAACAATAATAATAATAATAATAATAATAATAATTTACTAAGACGTATAATAATTTAAATAATAATGTAAATAATAAAAAAAACAAAAAAAAAACCAGTCGCACAAAACCGCGACCAGAACACGGTGGAGTCGCAAAACGTGCAAGTGGACCACGATCAGTCGCACGTTTTGTGCGATTGAACCGTGGTCCACTTGCACGTTTTGTGCGACTCAACCATGGTTCACTCGCCTAGTTTTTGCGACTTTCTCTTTTTTTTTTTAAAAAAAAATACACCGATTCAAATCGATTAAAGTACGTACCGAATCCGATTCATAGTCGCTTTCGTTAGCCATAGTTAATTGATTCCAACTAACAGCTTGTTTAAAATCGAAGAACGTTTTTAGATAGTTTTTAGAGAGATAGTACCGTGTTTGAATCATACAAGGGCGCGTCTGAAAATTCAATATATATAGGGTCGCGATAAAAATGTTCGGGATTACGTTTAAACTTTAAATTTAATGTTTTTAAAGTGATAATAATGTTATTAAGTGCGATTTACATTTGTTAAATAAGTTTTAAGTCCAGGGGCGAACTTATAATTTCATTAGGGGGTGGTGATAAAATGAAATGGGTGGCGATATATAACAATGTCCTTAAAATAAATGTAAAAATATGTAAAAATCAATGTGAACACAAGACTGATTTTAAACTTACTCAAAACATATGACTTGAAATCAACTTGATTACCCGAATGAACACCTTTAAGAAAAACCATCTGCAGGCAAAAGATAGAGTCTGTTTGGTAAATGACTTTTGGTTGGAGCTGTTGGCTAAATTGTTGGCTGATAATTCAGCTTTTTAAGTCAACTAGCTACTTGGTAAAATTTAATTGTTGGTTATTAACGGCTTATTAGAGAAAAAAATTAAATAAAAGTCAAAAGACAATGAAAAAACTACTTTTAGAAGTAGTAGATATTGGCTTTTTTCCTTTTAACTTAAAAGTCAGCTTTTCAGCTAACTTAAAAGTTGATTTCTAATCTCCTTTTCTAGTTATTTGACAAACAAAAGCCAAAAGCCAAAAACTATATATAAAAAAACTCATTAAAAAACTACTCACACCGATTCCTTTTAAATGTCCCATATCCTTATTTGGTAAGTTTACTTTATTTGTCTCATTTCTATTTAAATTAAATATTTTATAAACAAATTGCCCTTACGAGTTCTATTTTATTACAAAAACACCTCTATTAACTTTACAATACCATATGGATATCTACAATTCTTGTGATCCCTCCCTTTCTTAATATGTGTGCCCAACTCAAATGGGACGTTTAAATAGAATAATTTGTGAATTACAGCTTTAAAGTTTAGCACTTTTGCGAATTACAATTTTAATGTTTATTTTTGCGAGTTACATTCACCAAAGTATTAAAGTTTACAGGTTCAGGTAAAAAAATACAGAACTCCGACTACTTAACTTAAATTTTAAACCACTAAAATGGTTGAATTTCTGTGTTTTGGTCCGAATCTGTAAATTTTAATATATTGATGATTGTAATTCGCAAATAATAAACATTGAAGCTGTAATTCACAAATTATTCTAAATAAAAATAAAGTATATGACAAACAACTCCTTGTGAAAATTAAAGTAATGCAAGTATATGACAAACAACTCCTTGTGAAAATTAAAGTAATGCAAGTATATGACAAACAACTCCTTATGAAAATTAAAGTAATCCCCTATAATAAAGCTAATATCACCTAACCTTATTAGGAAGAGTATGATTATTAAAACTTTATTCATCCACTAATTATGTTTTATTAATCAATCTTTTGCCAGAATGTCTGCCCTACGAACATTTATTCAGTGATGACTTGAACAACTTGAATAATTCTCATAGTATAAAGTCTAGTCTAAAATTAAAAATACTAATTTTATTAGAGGTGTTTATACGGGTCATTGAGTCAATTTTGAATCATGTGTTTTGAATCGGTTTAAAATTGAATTTTGATTCCACATTAATTTTTACATAATTTTAATTTCATATTCGTATCGGGTCAAGTCGGATTTGGTTACCACTGCAACAAAATTAAATTTTCTTGACATAGGATTTGGTGATATTAGTAAATATGTTAATGATTTATAATTTTAAAGTAATAATTTAATTATTGATTTTTATTTTATGTTCTACTATGAAGTAATTTAGTGACACATCCTTTAGTGACATATATAATTATTACTATAGTCTATAGTGACATTTACAAAAAATGTCACTAGATCATATGTCGCGAAAAACTTTAATATGGTTTTTTATTATGCTATTAAATGTTATAATAAATGTCACTAACTCTACTATATTAAATGTCATTAAGTACATCCCACTAAAAGTATATTATGTTGTAATGTACAAAGTAGGTAAATATCAGGTCATCAGATTTGTTTTGAACACCTCTAAACTTTATACAATCAAATGAAAAAATAAGTCACATACTTAAATGACATACGACCAAGGGCGAAGCCATAGGGTGGCCCAATTGTTATATGAAAAATTATTTACAATATAAAAACTAGTTTATTAAAATTTTAAAATCATATAAGTTGAAATGAACTTAAATCATAGCAAAATTATATTTAACAAATGAAGTTGATGCTTTTCCATAATTATCTCTTTTAAAAAAATCTCCATATATATGTCTAGTAAGTCTCCAAAAAATCTCTATTAAAAGAGTGACATTGTAATATAAATTTATTAGTCAGTAAAGAAATAATAATTTAAAATTAGAATTTGATCCCATAATATTAGGTTACAAATATGTTACTCTAACCATTGAGCTATAGTAATTTTTTTTTGCATTCTTTAAACTACACATCATATTAGTAAAAGAAGATCAAAGCCAAAAATACAAATAATCGCATTTTCGATAAGGAGGCCAGACCTAGCCCCCCATGTAGCTTCCCCATGCATATGAGTGCATCTAAATCATATTAGCTTTGAAAGAATTGAAGGGTAGAATCTGAGATTGGAAATTATCTGTCGTATTCTTTAACTTTTCTCACTTTATTAATGGTATCTCTAAATTTTTTCGATTAGTCATAATACCCTCGTGTTATTGAGCGTCTTACAACTGTAACGTTTTCCAATTTTTTTCGTTAAAAATCGTCCAAAATCGTTAACTTTTTTTCTTTTTCTTTTATTTTTCAATTTAAAACATAAAAAAAAATAAAAGAAAACGAAAAAAGTTAATGGTTTTGAACGATTTTTGGACGGAAAAAATTAGAAAAGGTTACGACTGTAAGACGTTCAATAACACGAGGGTACCATTGATAATCGAAAAAATTTAGAAATACCATTGATAAAGTGCAAAAACATAAATGTATCATTGATAATTTACGTTATTTGTTCATCTTGACTGAACTTAGTTGCCCTCCATAAGCATTTTTTCTTACACCACTTTATTAGCTCAAATCAAACGGTCATTGTAGAGACGAACCTTATTTAGCACTAGTATTTGTTTGGTTTTATAAATTTCTTTTTAAGTAGAAGTGTTTTTAGTAAATGTCACAACGAACTAAAACTCATATCTTTTTAACTAGTGTTTTAAGTAGAAGTGTCTAGACTTTTAGAGAAATTGAGAAAAACCCCTGCACCAGGTCTTGGATTGCGAGGTTTCCTTATCTACACATATCTTATCTCAACAAAAATATGAGAATTAATATTTACGGAATCAAATCCTTATTACAAAGTTATAATACGACAAACTTTAAACGACTAAACGAAATTATGATCCTAATACATCATTAGTAGTCCGTTTTTTAATGAAGCTAATAATATAATCTATCTTTTGACATAATGTCTACTAATTATTGTTATAGCCATATATACAGTCCTAAATGCTATATATAAGAAAGAATTTTGTATTTCATTTATATAATTTGATATTATTTTTGATTTGAAAACGTTAGAATTTAATTATATATTTTATTACTTTATTATTTATTCTTTTTAGAAAAGTTAAAATAACTACATAATTTAAAATATTAATTGTTTTTCAATTTTTAGATTAGATTTTTTTGAAAAGTTAAAATTAGTTTTTTAATAACAAAGGGAATTTGTTAGTTTCTATGTAACCATTATTGTTTAATAAATTTATCATTAATGATCAATAATATTCCTGTTTATTCACTAATTAATGTTTACCGAATCTATCTTTTGACAGAATGTCTACCCTACAAAAGTGCAAATTACATTTATTAAGTCTACTGAATTATGGCAGTATCCACATACATGACCAATGAGACAATCGAAGGGCAATAAACCCGATATGTCCCGTATTATATAAACCCTCCAAAACCATCTTTGATCGACGTACTAAACACTTAATTTAATTCAACTATAATGGAGCAAACAATAGTTGAATGCACCATAAACAATAACAATAATAATAGCGAGTATCATAAGGAGGAAGAAGATGAAGAAGAAGCGAAAACAGATGTAGAAATTTGGAGATATGTGTTTGGTTTTACAGAAATGGCACTAGTTAAATGTGCAATTGATCTAGGTATAGCCGATGTTATACATAAAAACGCGGGCTCAATCTCATTGATTGAGCTCGCGTCTACCCTAAAATGTTCCGAATCTTCTCTATATCGGATCATGAGGTTCTTAACTCATCGCAAAATTTTTAATCAAACCCAAACGAGCCAAGGCAACTTGGTTTACTCTCAAACATCCCTTTCACGACGTTTGTTAAGTCATGTTAAAAATAACATGGCTCCCTTTATACTATTAGAAAGTTCTCCGGTGATGCTCGCTCCTTGGTTAGCTTTAAGTAACCGCGTTCAAGAGAAGAATAAATCGGCCTTTGATGAGGCCAATGGAGAAGATGTTTGGAGCTATGCATGTAAGAATGTGGATCATAGCAAGCTTATTAATGATGCTATGGCTTGTGATGCTAGGGTAGTTGTACCCCAAATTATTAAGGATTGCCCTAAATTGTTTGAGGGTTTAGGTAGTGTTGTTGATGTTGGGGGAGGAAATGGAACCACTCTGTCTATGCTTGTCAAGGGTTTTCCTTGGATTCAAGGTATTAATTTTGATCTTCCTCATGTTGTGTCTCAAGGAGTGGTTTGTGAAGGAGTGCATCATGTAGGTGGAGATATGTTTGATTGTATCCCAAAAGCTGATGCTGCATATATTATGGTAAGTACTACTTCCTCTATTCTTTTTTTTTGTCCACTTTAAATTTTTTTACTTATAAGAGAGAAATTTAAATTTGATTTTTGAAGTATTATTCAAGACAAAATATATTCATGTGGGATCTTTTTAGATTATTCTTTTGATGCAAAGAATTTTAATATATAATATTATAATTTTTTTATTATGCGTATTATGAGATATTAAGGCTCAAAATTTGCGTTGAAATACGTGAAAAAGTAAGATGGACAAACAAAAAGGAATACAGGAAGTACTTCTTTCGTTCCAAATTATTTGCAACATTATGAATTTTACACTATTTTTTCATCCTATTAATTTGTGTTTAGTTTTTAATCTATAAGTTAAAACATAATCAAGTGAAATCTTATTGGATTCGTCTCAATGCAAAGAATTATTAATATCTAATTTTTATTTTTTATTATACATAATTAAAGATATTCAAAGTCAAATTAATGCATTGAAGTTGCAACAGATAAAATATTATATATATTTTGTTAAATCAAAACAATTAATTAAATTTGTTTTGGATCCATTACGTTTGATTCAACATGTTAATAGTTTGTCATTAACGTTAATTCTTATCATTATAATATACCTAAAAAACACACCTTCTAAATATTTTTAAAAAAAAAATTAAAAATACATCTTTTAATTATAATATTGAACCAAAAGAGTTATTCAATATTTAATTTTAGAATAAGCTAGTATTGATCAAAATCTAAAAACTTATTATAGGACGAAATATTAGGGTTCTAAATTGAAAATTATAATTACATGAAACTCAAAAGTTTACTAAATTTAACGTAAACAAGCTGGATTGATTGAATTGATCTCAATTGTATCAAATTAGACTGTTTAAAAAAAGGTTTCTTGTTATGAAACTATTATCAAGAACTTATTGACAAGAAGTAAAATATAATAATATTGAATGAAATATAGATTCATCACTCTTATATTTTAACTTTACGATCATTAGTGGTAACCTAGAAACATTTGCTAATTTGCATCAAATTATAACTTTTATTGGAAAAATATGTTTAAATTAATGTCAACTATGATCGACTCGCTCAAAATAATCCATAATATTAATTAAATCAAAATATTCGATACTATTAGAACTATTTCTCATAATATTCTAAAGTTTTCTCATGTAGTATTTGAAAACAAGTATTTCATTTCAAATTATGGATTTTAATTATGAAATAAAAAATGAAGAATTTGAGAATGACAAGTTTGGATAGTCATTCTTAAATTTTCAACTTTAACTACTTTCAAAATAATGGTGGAATTTGATCTAAATTTAAATTTGAAATTTTTTAATTTATCAAGTAATAAATTTAAGTCAATTTTAAATTTCCAAATGAAATTATAGTTTCCAAACATATCATTAATCTTTTTCAAATACACCTAATTTAATTTTAAGTTAAAAAGCATACTTGGAGTTATCGATCACATGAGAAGGATACCATAGTTGGGTATTTTCAGAGTTATTCAATACTAGGTTTCATTTGAGCTATTGAGCAATAATTGAGATTATTTTTAATTTTTTTTCATTTTTTTTTTCTCTTTTTTAAATATTTAATTTGAATTTTAATCAATCATTTATAAATGCGATGATGTAGTGGGTATTGCATGATTGGGGAGATGATGAATGCATTAAAATACTAAAGAAATGCAAGGAGGCCATACCAAAAGACAAAGGGAAAGTGGTAATAGTAGAAGGTATACTTGAAGAAGACAAAAATGATAAATTTGAGGATGCAAGATTGCTTCTAGATATGGTTATGTTGGCCCATACAACTAATGGTAAAGAAAGAACTTTTAAAGAATGGAGTTGTTTACTAAACAAAGCTGGGTATCACCATTTTCATGTCAACTCCATTGATGCTGTTCAATCTGTCATTGAAGCTTATCCTTAAGCTTCACTTCCTTAATGGCTCGTTTGGTTAGTAGTACTAAATGATGGTAATATAAATGATTTAAAGTGTAGAATTTCATCAAAAGTTCAATGGTTTCCCATGGTGATGAAATTTTGGCCATAAAAAAGTTTTTTTACAAATTTTTATTACTACCTAATACCACATCTCCCAATGGTAATGCATTGGAATGAATTTTATGAAGAAAATGAGATAATTGGAGTTGGATAAACATGACCATCAAGGTATCAAGCAAGAGATTTTTCAACCAAAACTACACTAATTTTTATTCTCATTACTACCGTTTCATATCACCTATTAAATGAGCCATAATTACCTACTTTTTCATCTATTGATTGGATTTATAAAGTTGTATTCTTGTATGTGTCTTTTAAAATTTATTTGCATTGTACTTAATTTTATAATTCTTGTCTATTTTAATACTTCCTTCACAACATTGTCTTCATTATCTCATAATACCAAGGGCGGATATACATGCGCCAACTGACAATTGATAACATTTAACTTTTATAGCAAAATGTTTACCTATAGATCTAATATATTTACCGGTTAAGTTGATAGAAGTTTGCCTACATGACAACATTGATTTGGGATTCAATCTTAAGTACCCGCAACTTTTTTTCTTATTTTAATTTATTTTTAAAATTTTAAAGTGTTTTTAAACAATTAACCTTTTGTTTGAATTTAATTCAACATCATTTGATTTTGTTCCTTATATTATTCACTGCAACATAATTAGAGATGTTTAAGATTGAAAACGTGCATTGGCAAATGTGTCAAAACCAAATGGAACATTTAAAGTGAATAGGAGAGAGTACTATTAATCAATCACTCTTAATTTAAATTTTGTTCTTAATTTATAAGTTAAAACGTAGTTAAGTGAGGTATTATTTGATTCATCTCGATGTAAATTATATTAAAATCAACATTATAATTTTTAATTAAACACAATTTGAGATATTTATAATTGAATATGGCAGCTATAATTTTTAATTGAATGGTAAATGGGAGGGAGTAAAAAATTGTGGTCTCAATTGTGGTTAGAGTAACAAGTAGCTTAACTTTCCTTGGAAATGCATGAAATATCTTAGTTAGCCATCATTACTATTAACTTTTAATAAATAAACCAAATAAATAGTAGGAAAAATTAGAAAAAATTATCTAATATATAGCACCTTTTACAGAAAAATTACATATTTAATTTTTTTTACAAAAAACTATGAGGGTGTTTGGCACACGGCAGATAGCTGGTAGCTGGTAGCTGGTAGCTGATTATAGTGGCTGATTTAACCATTTGATTTTATTAACTGGCTTGACCAGCTGATTTTGAACTCGCTGCTATGAGCAGCTTGTTTAAAAACAGTTTATTCATATCATTAAGTCGTTTCAACCAACTAGTTCACCAAACACTAGCATTAACTGGTTTAGCCACCCAACCATCTATTTATATCAAATAAGTTAAAATTGCTCAATAAGGTAATTTGCCAAACACCCCCTATCTCGCCAAACACCCTCTATCTCATATAACCTAAACATTGCCAAAACACTACCACTTGATAGAAATCGTTTATTGACCGTCAAGTGGAGGATTGACCTAGCACCTGGTTGTCATGTTATGCTATTTAATGAACTCTTTCCTCCAATCTTTTGTTAAGAAGTAAACCCAATATTATTTTTTTTGATAGATTTCCTATTATTATTTGATAATAATTAGGAAGTTGGAGATCAAATATAATAAAGAAAATATAGTTATCTTAATTATGTAGTTTCCTAAAGTTCCTAATAAAATTTTGTTTCCTAAATTTATGAGTTAGGGTTTTTGGTAGACTCCTATAAATAAGGGTGTAAGTTTGCTCATTTGTGTATCCTCATAAAACAATAGCATTATTAATGAGATTTCATTAGTCATTTTTAGCGCCTAATCTTTTTTATGTATTTGTTCGTTACTAATTATAATTTAATTAGTGATGGTAGTAATTTGAAAAATAATTTCTACGATGATTAGAAACTTGTTAACTCATAACGTACGTAGTTATGAATTGTAATAAGTAACGTAAACTTTGAAGGTGAAAACTTAAAGTTGAGCAACTACACATAACAGTTTGAGAAAATTATAATAATTATCCGAATAATTTATTTAACCATGATGGGAATAAATTATATATTTCATATAAGTGTACAAGTGATTTTAAGCATGAAATACAAGTTACATAATTTATTACGTGTAGAACAATTTTTATCCAAACTTTAAACTATCTTAGATAAATCTTTCCTACACTATAATAGACCAAATTAAGACAAAAATCACCTTCAAAATAGCCCCAACAACAACCCCATTATTGTACCCCTACGCCTCCTTTTAGTCTTTGTACACTTACATAGTTAAGCAAATTGTTCTATTCAAAATATCTTATGTTATACCTAAAGCTTGTGCATCATTACAAGCATACAAGAGCCAAATAGTAGAAGCAAAAACTCTTTATTTTCTGACCATTTTATTCAGCCATGATCCCCAACAAATTGCTCCCAAATTCATCCAAGAACAAACACTAGAATCCTTTAAAGTTTCAACTACTAAAACACCTTCTTTTCTCATCAAATCTTCTTCAAAAATCCATATAAAACTTTTGAAAATTGATGTTTATAATCTCAAATCTTCCACAAAAATAATTTTCATTTCAAGAGCTTTCCATAGACACGAAACTTGAAGAAATCCACCAAGTATAGAGTAAGTTATGTTCATTTCTTTATTCCACTACTTTTTGTTAAAAATTTGTTCATGTATGAAAGAGTGTGTGACTTGAGTCTTGTGTAGAAGAGTTTAGTCTTAAAGGTTAAAGTAACAAACCATAATTACTAGACCTTAAGCATGTACTATTATGAGTAGTAATGGACACTCCAATTCATGATGTAGTACACACTCTCATTGTGTGCATAAAACATATGTATGGAGTGTGTTCATATGGGTTTGTCATTGATATATAAGGCAATATAGTACACACAAGCTAGATAAAGCTATGGGAGCATATAGGAGACCATAGGGAAGCTAAAAGACTGTGCAACAAGCTAGAAAGAGGCGTCTGAAATGGCTTAGCACCTGCTGTTTGCTTGAATCTGAATTCTGATTTTGTCTCAGTTTCCCAAGTTCCCTATTGGCTTATTTATATGTGTAGTGCTTTATTATATAGATTAAAGCCAAGCTACAAAGCTTGAGCTTCCCATTATCTATCCTTACCACTCTCCTTTAATTCTCTACTCAATGTAATGCTCACACACACAAACTCTATTAATGTTATTCCTTAAACATTGTAATGAGCTTTCAAGCTACTCTATCCTTTAAACACATGATGATACACTAGCCTAGGATGGTGGATGTAGCCTCATTAATGGTGAACCAACTTAAATCTTGGTGTTAATTTTTTATATACTTTTATTGCTTAAATCACCTTAATACTTTCATATAACCATGATTCATTAGTACACCTTCAAGCCATGGTCATCAACCTTTCGTGCCATCTTTAGTACCACGCTTCCACATTCGTTAACCTACTCTAACAATTAGTATCAGAGCCAAAGGTTTGGTTGCTGATTATTATGGTGTCCCTTGGTGTTTTGGGTTGTATTCAACCACTTACAATGAACAAAGGTTTTGGTGAAGCAACATTCTGTTTTTTTGGGTAAGTTAAGGTTGTTTTGGTGTTTAAAAGGTGTTATAAGGTGAATGGAAACTTAAAGTAAGAAGATGCTTTTCAAAGACTCAAACTCAAAGTCTCAAGAGAGGTGTTGAGACAAAGTTGGGTAAAAAGAGAAGAGTGAAGGGGTTAGTTGGATTGCTCTTGATGGTCAAAGAGTGTCTCTATTATAATTGCTCTTATTGAGTTTGTTGTTCGTCCCCCTTATTTGGAGTTGGTAAGAATGTTTCTTGAAACCTCTCCTCAAATTTTTCACATTTCATTAAAATGGATATGTTTATTTAAATGGTTCAAGATTTGTCGGGATTTTTTGTTTTACACTCTTAACTTGATATTTGCCATATTTTTTCTAATACAAGTTTTTGAGTGAATCCTTGCTTTGGTTGAGATAATTTGTGAAGTGGGTTTTTTGAGTGAATCTTGATTAAAGGTTTTGTCTTTCATCGCTATCATATAAGTTCTCTATTTTGTCGATTAGCAAATGTGTGCTTGTAAGAAGTAAGACTAATGGATAGAGTCTTTTTTGGGAAAAATATGAACAAGAGTCATGACTTGGTAATTATTTTTGGTGACCATGTTTTAATGTTTAATTACAAGTCTAGGACTAGTTATGCCAAACTAGTAATGTTTGTGATAAGCATGTTGAAAATGCTTATGTTAATCATGTTAATGATTTTGTGATGAAGTTGGTTACTCTTATTTGCTATTTGTGTACATGGGTGGTTATTATTTGGTCTAAGCTTCCGAAACCGCTTTATGTCCCCAAATTTGAGATAACTTAATGTCCCTTGGTACTAGTAAGTTTATGTGGGTTTAATGATACATTGGTGAAGGTGGAGTTATGATGATGGTGACTGGTTCATTATAGACATTGATGGAACCAATTGTTGTCAAAACATCTTGTTTGGCATCATGCTCATAGTTGTTGGCATTCATGTTTCCAAAAACTTAATCCAAGTATCTTGTTTTGTTAAAGAACCACAATTTGAGGAAATTTTGTTGTTTGAGCAAAAAGATGTCTCCTTTTTGATACAACTTCCTATCAACAAGTTCATGGTGTTCTTGGTTGATTTTGGAAGAGTTTGTAAGTCTTTTGGTGTATACTCCATTTGGGTCTTTATAAGACATTTGCATATGGTCATCTTGATGCGTATGTGTTTGGTGAGTATGCTTTAGCGCCTTTGGTTAGGTGTTCTTTTGGAGTGTTGTTGGATTCGTGTTTTTCTAAGGTGATCTTTATTTTTGGTAGACTCAAGTCAAGGTGGAGATTGAAAGAGCGTGTGACTTGAGTCTTGTATAGAAGAGTATAGTCTTAAAGGTCAAAGTAACAAACCATAATTACTAGACCTTAAGCATGTACTATTATGAGTAGTAATGGACACTCCAATTCATGATGTTGTACACACTCTCATTGTGTGCATAAAACAAGTGTATGGAGTGTGTTCACATAGGTTTGTTATTGAAATATAAGGCAACGTAGTACACAAGAGCTAGATAAAGTTATGGGAGCATAGAGGACACCATAAGGAAGCTAGAAGACTGTGCAACAAGATGGGAAAAGGCTTCAGAAACAGCCTAGCACCTGTTGTTTGCTTGCTTTTGAATTCTGATTTTGTCTTAGCTTCCCAAGTTCCCCATTGGCTTATTTATATGTGTAGTGCTTTATTGTATAGAGTAGAGCCAAGCTACAAAGCTTGAGCCTCCCATTATCGATCCTTACCACTCTCCTATAATTCTCTACTCAATGTAGTGCTCTCACACACAAACTCCATTAATGTTATTACTTCAACATTGTAATGAGCTTTCAGGCTCCTCTATCCTTTAAACACATAATGATACACTAGCCTAGGATGGTGGATGTAGCCTCATTAATGGCGAACCACCTTAAATCTTGGTGTTGATGTTTTATTACTTTTAGTGCTTAAATCACCTTGATACTTGCATATAACCATGGTTCGTTATTGCACCTTCAAGCCATGGTCATAACTTTTCGTGCCACCTTTAGGCCCACGCTTCCGCATTCGTTAGCCTACTCTAACAATGTTAAACATATTTTTTTTACATGAATCTTTTTATAAACTAAGATCATCATAAAATGGGTATTTTATCTCTAAAACCAAGAAAATCATCACTGAAAGTCAGTTATAATCGAAAATAAGAAGATGTATATCAACAAACATATAAATTTTCTTACTTAAGGATTTAAGTAAAATTATGGGACTTGATTAAGGATATTGCTCAACATAATAAGTATACTCCAAATATATTAAAATCATCACAAGTATTAATTTAACCTCAACTAAAGAAAGTTAAGTGCATGTTAGAAATCCAAAATTATCATTGATTTTTGGATAAATGCAATATGTTTAGTTAAAGAGTAGGAGTTGAGACTTGAAAAGCAAGGACCCGAAGTTGGAACCACTTCTAAAAACGCATAGGAGCTTACGTTGGAGCTTACGGAATATTTATATAGACTTGGAATCGAGATATGTCACATGGGGTGATTTTTTAATGGATTTAAGAACATGTTGGAAAAGTTTGTGTATATAAAATTCCCACAAAATGATATCAGAATGATAATTTTGAGTATTCAATCATTTATTACATGTATAATTATTGTGGGCATCATGCATGCATGTTGATTATGAATTGTTGTATGTTTAAATGCATGTTTAACACTACTTTGTGAACGTTATTGTGATGGAAATGATTTTATGAACTTCGAAAATATTTGAAATGCATTTTAAAAGTAATTTCCAGTAGCTACATGTTAAGAAAATCTCTTGGATATTTTTGTTGAAATTTATTCGTTAAAATGATATTTTAATAGATTTTAAGGTGTGAAATACTCTTATTATGAAACTTGGTATTAGATAAACTCTTGAACATAAAAAGTAATTAATAAAATCATATTATAATGTCTTTGAAAAGATTTGGCCAGAATATAATTAGTTTGGAATTTTTCATAATTTTTGAGTAATCGTTAAATTGTTTATCGTTAAATTGTTTATCGGTAATTGTGAAATAGTAAAATATAAAATAATTACCAAGTAAAGACATATGGACTTGAAAGTTTTATCACATACTCATATGGACAGTGACTAAAATTATTACAAGTTTGGAAAGATTTTGTTGACATTTAAGGACCTTAATAATTTTTACTCGGTTATTAATAATATTTAAGCTAGAAAATGGTAAAATATAAAATAAATACTAAATGACGTCTTTTGGACATGAAAATTTTATAAGACACTTATATAAATAGTAGATACATGCTATCAAATTTATATGGATTGTCGTGACCATATATGGACTTAAATAAACTCTATTTGGTTTATCGGTGAAATAACGACATTAATTATTAAAAATACCCCGTGTGATTTTTAATGATTGTTTAAAATTTTATATCCCTTAAAATAGTTTCTAAAACATCATAGAATTTTTATATTATTTTATTCAGACTCCAATCATTTTGAACCGATTTTATTCTATATATCGATAAAATGCCTATACAAAATAATAAAATATCATACATGACTTAATTAATTTGGGCCTTGTTGAAGAATTCATATGTTTTTTGTAAATCAATTATCGATTTTATTACCGACAAAACTATCTTGTATTTAAGAAAATAGTGTTTTATGAAATCTTCTGTCATAATGATTTTATAGACTTATGAACTATGTTCTGGTTGTTTTGAATGAATTTTAAAACTCTTTTAAGTTACATTTACTTTTAGAAAGATTGAAATGAAACATTTTAGTGGTTTCTTTGAAAATTCATATTGAATTTTAATCACTTCTTGTTATGATGCATTTTCATACATGCTAGTGATGTGCCAATATAAAACAAAGGTTATATTTGATGATATGATTATGCTAAGCATGTTTTGCCCATGTGGGAATTATGATTTAATTTTGCTATGTTACAAATAAAATATATTTTGCTCTGTTGCAAATAAAAAATGTTTATCATATGAAAAAAGTTAATATTGTTAACTTTTCAAATGCTATTAAAATTACAAGATATATATTATATACAAAACTTTTTCAGCCTAAATGGGAGGTACATATGTCATAGCAAATGTTATGTGCATGATTAAACGGCTCACCAATGCTGAGCACGTATTGTTCACAATACCATTGTGTTACACTTGTAGGACATGTCGCGGACGATAAACTGACTACCAAACGAGTAATAGGATGACTCACAGAGTACCAATGCAAACTTATGATATGAGTTTGAAATTGATTTGGATCCATTGAGATCTTATGATTTATGATGAAGAATGAGAATTTGGAATTACTATAAAATCATTAAACTGGGTTTGTATGGTAATGTGATTTATCAAATGAAAAAGCATCTTTGAAAATGAATTTACTCAAATCAAAAGGTTGTAATAACTTGTTTTACGGGTACTAGCATGTTTATACTCAACCTTTTTGCTGATATTATGCTTTGTATGTTTTTATTCCATTGGTTTTGTTTTTAGAGTAACCCCCATGGCATCTCGACGGAGAATGGATATCTGAGTGAAAGATGAACCCAAGTTTGAGTATGACTCCCTTTTGTTTAGATTCTCTTCACTCCATTTAAAGATGTAATTTGAACTTTGGACTTATTTCGATTTGGTTGTAATTTCCTTTATTTTGGACAGTTAAGACTTCTGTTATATTGCTTTAGTTTTGGTTCAAATATTCTACTTGGACATTGCTTTGCCCTTTAAGTAACCCCATAATTGTGTTGGCAAAATTAAACTTCCACTTGATTAATACTAAATTTCAGTTAGTGTTGGCCTTCATAATTCGAGGCAGTTACACCCCAAATTTGAGAGAGAGTCTATGTTAGATTAATGAGTGTTATTATTAATTGTGAGAGTGTTTGAAGGTTCTCAAATAGAGTCTTGTATTATTTGTCGTTAATAATAATATTAGGGTGAAAGAGTTCTTTCACTTAAAATTATAAATCTTTGAGTTTGTTCCATATTTTTTGTGTATCCCATTTAAAGTATTTGTTGTTTTTCCCAACACAGTGGTATCAAGAGCCAAGGTTCGTGGTAGTAGTGATGGAAAAATTAATAAGTGAGAGATTTCTATTCAATCCATTTAATGGTAAGAATAATTTTACATTATGGCAAAGCACGGTGAATTAAAGATATGTTAATCCAACAACGGTTATATATATCTCTTGAAGATAAGAAGCCCACGGACATTGAAGAATCAAAGTGGATTGACATGAAGTTGCGTGCGTCATCAACTATCAGATTAGCACTTGCACCAGAGACAAATTATGGTGTTCTTGAGGTGAATAACCCCATGATTTTATGGGAACAATTAGCAAAAGCTTATCAGTCAAAATCTTTAAATTAATTGTCTCATTTAATTTTTGAACTTTGTACAATGCACTAATTTATTTATAAATATATCTGATTGTGTTTAATTAAAAATTATTAAAATTGATATTAATAAAAAATACAGTGTATTAATCAAATAAGATCTCACATAACCATATTTTAATATGTAAATTAAAATATATACAAATTTAGAGTGCTCGATAAATAATGTCAAAAAACAAAATGAATTATATCTCTTTTGTATAAGTACATCAAATATAGAAGTACTACCGGAAGTAATGTTAATGAGATTATAACTTTTAACGTTAGCTTAATATCATCTGAGAGGACAATCTCAACTAAATATATACGATAATAGATATATTTATTAGATTAAAATTATAATCAATTAAGTTTGGGGAATTTGTACACAATCAACCAACTTTTGTGATCAGACAATTATTTATTATTTATTTTTAAATAATTTTACCTATTTAATATATTTGCTTAAATTTAATCTAACTTTTCTTTATATATTCTTCAAAAAAAATTTTGTGATCAGACAATTAGGAATAAACAATATTGGAGTTTATTTGTGTTTTAGCAACAGCCAATCTCTGAGTGACGTCTCTAAGTCTAGTCCATTGTAATTAAACTAAAAGATGATATTGGGCTAACCAACTTAGGGATGATCTTTCAAAAAATAGTCTCTTACAAGAATTTGTGGTTTTACAACAATTGTACCAAACAAGTCAGTTTATTAAT
Organism: Amaranthus tricolor; assembly: GCF_026212465.1. Lineage (NCBI taxonomy): Eukaryota > Viridiplantae > Streptophyta > Magnoliopsida > Caryophyllales > Amaranthaceae > Amaranthus > Amaranthus tricolor. The sequence continues at coordinate 31,769,228 of NC_080048.1, read as the reverse complement.
AAATAATCAATTATTTAGTTTATTTTCAACTGATCGAGCAACGATTAATACGTTGTTTACAATTTATTCTTAAGTTTAACCTTTATTATTTTTATTGAGCAGTCTCTAGTACTTCTAAAACAATTTTATTTAGACTTTTACTTAGTCGTATTCAAAATGAATGATCGAAGACTAGTCCATACAACTAATCTAGATTAAAAAAATATTAAATACCAAACGACTACAAATAAATACTCCCTCCGTTCTTTTTTGATCTTCTACATTATTATAACGAGTAGTTTCAAAAGTTCTTCCACTTTAGAATACTTTCTATTTTTAGAAAGTTTTTATCTCATTTTTACCCCTTTAAAACCCCCTTTTCTTTTATTATACCCCTTTTCTTTTATTTATAATTATTTTCTCTCTCATACTTTCAATACAATCATTACTTCACACTACTATTTAATTAAAATAATACCCACTACAACCTCATACTTCCAATACAATCATTACTTCGCACTACTATTTAATTAAAATAATAACCACTAGAACCCAAATATTTTATTTGAAAAACCCAAAGTGAAAGATAAAAAAAAACGGAGGGAGTATTTTATATGCAAATATAAATATTTTGATTAATTTAATAGAGCTATTTAAACCAATTTTAAAAAATGTCGTTGTGAGACCTCTCATCGTATGTTATGGGTTTTTAGACATAAAACAATCCAGGAGCCCTGCAAGCCTGCAACTTTACAGCTTACATGATTGAACAATGAAGTTATTAAATGATTATTAATATTTTAAGCATGAAGATTTAACAAAAGTGGACGTGCCGGAGTGGTTATCGGGCATGACTAGAAATCATGTGGGCTCTGCCCGCGCAGGTTCGAATCCTGCCGTCCACGTTTTGTCACTTCGCTCTACATGTGTGTCTTTTACTTAAATTTATGAATTTGTGATGTTTATTTAGATGTACAAAATTATTGTTTACATTTATATTATAGTGTTTTTAGGAAATGGATTTTTTCTTAAATTTTTCGTGTTTGTCAAATAGTCAAAATAATATTATTTGATAAACATCTTTTGAAACTGCCTGAAAACTGAGATTTATGAATCATTGTTTTTAGGATTTTTATCTATTTTATTTATAATAAACAGTCAAATATTAATAATTTACGGGTATGGGTTGCCGTTTTCTGTCATTCCCTAGCCAGATCATAATTTCTATTAGTGAGATATACCGGGTATAATTAGAGATGTTCATTCGAATGATCGAGTCGGCTTCGGAGGGGTGTCATTCGGTTCAGTTGTATTTCGGATTGGTTATTTTTCGGCTGTGTGTTACAACGGGTCACACTCGGGTCGAGTCGATTAGTCACGGTTTGGTTGGAGATCGGTTATTCAAGCTATCGGGTTAGCATCGGTTCGGTGTCGGTTGAAGTTTGTGTCGAGTGTCAATCGGTCTCGGGTTGCCATCGGTTACTCATTGGTTCGGTTTTGTCGGGTACAGATCGGGTTCGGTTTTTTTTTTTTAAAACAGAATTCGACTACGTATTACTAATTGCTATCGATCGAATCAATATCAAATTAAGTTGTTAGTCATTCTTTAATTGATGACAAGATTTCCTTTACTTAAAGCAAAATAGTTAAAGTTTTATCAATTTTCATCTAATTCGATTAAAAGTAGTTAAATAAACATTGACCATTGATTATTAACTCTAAATATATGAAACCATGTATTTATAAAATTTAATTTATTAAAATATCTAACACTTTATTAGATTAACTAATAAGATGATTGAATATGAGTCTATCATATTTTTATGTTAAAAATTATATCAGGTTTACAACAGTTGGATCTAAAATTCGTTCGGGTTGAGTCGGTTTTAGCCGGATTGAATTCCGTTTCGAGCATGATTCGGGTCGGATATGACTCAGGTCAGTCATTATTATGTTCGAGTAATCTCGGTTAACGGTTATGTGTCGGTTTCAAAAATCGGTTACTGCTCGGGTTCAACTTTCCCATTTTCGGTTGTCAACCAGTTCAGGTATTTTCGGTTCGATAAACCTAAAAAAGGAACACATTTTGGGGTCGGTTTACTTTCAGTTTCGGTTCGGTTTTCGAGTCGGGTCACTTTTGAACAGCTCTAGGTATAATGATTATGAAGATAAACTTTTTACAATTTTTAAACAAACTCAATTACAAATATTATGTATCGATAAGTGTGCAAAATATTTTGAATTCAAGTATTAGAACTAAAAATTGAAACGAACTAAAAAATGAATCTCCTAAATTTAAGTTCTAACCAATATTGAATAGAACTTGTATACTTATTTTATTTTATATTTGTCCCCATAAGATAAGTACATAAATTAAGAAAATTAGAGTTTATAGAGTAAGCGAAATATTATTTTATTAAAAACTCTGAAGTAAAAATGTTAGCATTGAAAATAGGTAAAAAAAATAATTTCATTGTTAAGAAACTCAAAACGTATAATGAATACAATGGAATCAACCAAAGATAAAATTGTGTTTGATAATGATAGGACCAATTGTTGCTGATCCTTTCTATTGAGGATAACGTACAAACAATAAATTGATAACTACTTCCTCCGTTCCAAATAGTCACAATATTGAAAATATAAGCACTATTTACTTATTTTTTTTAATTTATGATTAATTTGTAATTTAAAAGTTAAAATATAGTCAAGTAGTATTTTGTATGATTCATCTCAATGTAAAAATTATTAATATCAAATTTTTATAATTTTTTATTATATATAATTATAGATATTAAGGATTGAATTAGTGCATTAGACTGCATGAAAAAGCAAACGTTGCAAGTATTTTGGAACAGAGAAAGTATTTAAAAGTGAAATACTCCTTTTCACAAAATCTTATGAAAGAGAATGTCTTTGAGAGACTGCCTTTAGATGGGCCGGCCCAAAAAAAAAATCAAAATTATAATTTATAGATTTTTATTTAATTAATTAAATGCATTTACTTAAATTAATCTGCACCCATCATTTGGCTATCTCACTGTTACCCGTGCCAATTAATATGGTAAGCTACTCATCATTAAAGCAAAACACCATATGAATTCTCACTGATCTTTCTTTCTCTTCATACTCAAAACCCTTTTCATCTGGTTTTCATCTTGTCAAGATCAGTTCACCATTTTTGTCATTCTACCATTTTCTTTTTTTCATGACCCAATTTATAAAGTGGGTTTTATCATGACCCAATTTATAAAGTGGGTTTTATCATGATCCAATTTATGAAAAAAGCTTCATGACCCAGAAGTGGGTTTTATCATTACCCAATTAATGAAAAAAGCTTCATTAATCTTGCTTAGTTTCTTCCATTTCTGAGTTCTTCTCTTTCATCAAAAAGCTTGCTCAGTTTCATCATTTAAATCAGGTATTTAAAATTGTCAAGCAAATTTATGTTTTTAGGTTTTGCATTTGGGTTTTTTTTCGTGTTTTGATATAAATTTTCAATTTGTTATTTTATTGCATTTAATATGTAATCTTTGTTAATTCCAGTCATGGATGATGATGATGATGATAATGATGATGATGAACAAACTTTAAGCTTTGTCATGGAGAACTTGAAAAATCTCATCTCATAAGGAAAGGGTGTTGATGATGTTGATTCAAGCCTTAAGCCTAAACGCAAGAAGACAAAACTATGCTATGTGAAAATAAAAACAGATGAAGGATCATAAGTAAATTAGATGTTCATAATACCTTTGATTCGTTCTAGTGTTTTTGTTTTCATGTAAATCGGTATTAGGTCTGATGTAAATTGACATTTATTCTTATATAAGTTGGGATTATGTTTATTGTAAATCGATATTAGATATGATATCAGTGGATATAAGGTTTATTATAAGTTGGCATTAGGTCTGATTTAAATTAAATTTATTCTTATATAAATTGGATTATGTTTATTCTAAGTTGAAATTAAATCTGATATAAATGAAAAATTTCTTGTTTAAAATTTGCATTAGATCTAATGTTATTTGGTATTAAGTAAAATTAAATTGACATTTAATCTGAATTAAGTTGAGATTATATTTGTTGTGAGTTTGTATTTAATCAGTTTTTAGTTGGGATTATGTTTATTATAAGTTGACATTATATAAATTTTAAGGTTGCATTAGTATGATGTAAGTTGATCTTAAGAATGATACAAGTGGGTATTAAGTCTAATATAAGTGGAATTTAAGCTTGATATAAATTGTCACTGAGTCTGATGTAAGTTGGCATTAAGTTGATATAAATAGCCATTAGATTTAGTGTAAATTGGCTTTTTAAATTTATTATAAGTTGGCACTTAATATGTTCTAAGTTGATATAAATAGCATTAGGTTTGATATAAGTTGACATTAAGTTGATATAAATAGCATTAGGTTTGATATAAGTTGGCGTTTAAACTGTTCTAAGTTGATATAAAAAGCATTAGGTTTAATATAAGTTGACATTAAGTTTGATATAATCTGACATTAAGAATACTATCATATAATACAATTAAACTGAAATTGTAGAATAACCATATCAATAGCGGATGATGTAAGTATACTGTAAGTAGGAATTAAGTCTTCTATAAATAGGCATTAAGAATGATGTAAGTAGGCATTAAGTGTACTGTAAGTTGGCATTAAGTATATTGTAATATTACATTTATAATTATTCTTGTTAGTATTTGTTTGTCATTTAATGCTATTTTTTATGATTGTTTTGTATACATAGAGTTGACAAAGACATCTATACTAATTGCAAACCACATCTCATCTTGTGTAATGGTAAAGAAGAGGTCAAGCTTAAATCTGCACAGATTGTTGTTGTGAATCAAATAAGTTTCAGTGGTTGTTAATGGTTTCATGAAAATCAGAGCGAAAAAATACACCTCAAAGAAGAAGTAGTGTGTAGGGGATTGAATAAAAAACAATTTAATTGTGTATATTAAGAAAATTCATGATTATTAAATTATGTGAATCGTTTATTGTTATTATTTTTATATGTTATGACAAAGCTTTTTTGTATTTTAAATCTTGTTATATTTTAAGGATTTTGTGTTTTAATGCCTACTTATATCATCCTTAATCCTTATTTATATTATACTTAATGTCAAATTGATCAAACTTAATGTCAACTTACATCAGACTTAATGCCAACCCACAACACACTTATTACATACTTACATCAGATTAATGCACACGTACATTAGATTTACTTCCAACTTATAGCACACTTAATACCTACTTATATCATCTTAATGTAAATTTATATTATATATTTACGTTTTATACTTAATGCCTAATTATATCATATCTAATACCAACTTACAGCACAATTTATAGCTTACTTACATCAAACTTAATGCTAACTTACATCAGATTTAATGCCAACTTACAGCATACTTAATACTTACTTACATCAGACTTAATGCCAATTTACATCATACTTAATGCCAATTTACATAGACTAAATGCCAATTTACATCAGACTTAATGCCAATTTATATCAGGTTTAATTCCAAATTACATCATACTTAATGCCAATTTATATCATACTTATTGCCTACTTACTTCAAAATTAATACCAGCTTACAGTATACTTAATACCTACTTACACCAGACTTAATACCAATTTACAATACACTTAATACATGCCAACTTACATCATACTTAATGCCAACTTACAACACACTTAATGCCTACTTACGTCAGACTTAATGCCAACTTACAGTACACTTAATACATATTGTATTCTCATCATCATGTTCAACGTCATTATGTTCTTCTTCCTCCTTACAACAACAACTAGGGTATTATTTCAATTAAATTTTATAGAAAATAATTTCAAAAACCAAAATAACAATTGGGGGTTTATTTTCAAAAAAAATCAATAATCAAATATTAGCCTTTTTTCTTCCTTCTAAAAAATATCGCAAAATTTAGAAACGATTGTGCTGAATATCGAATTCTTCCATGAAAGCATCCATGGTGTTTAACTGATAATATAAAAAGAGATATTAATGATGTTTATTGATAATATGAAACTTTTTTTAAGATTAATGCAATAATTACATGGGTGGTTTTCAAGAGGAGAGAATAATGATATTCATTGGAATATGGAAAATGTCTTGATAAAGGAGCTCTGCTGGCTGATGAGTTATAATGTTGTTTAAGTTTTTTTATATTATTAATGAAATCAACATTAAGGGCTTGGGCTTGGGGACCGTCTCTTTGGAGACCAGTTGTACTCCTTTTATCCATTCATTTTAGAAAATTTGAAACAAATAAGCAAAATAATATAAAAAATTCACATAATAGCCAAAAGTTGAAATATTTTCCAAGATAAGCATTTTTTTTCCAGAACCTATGCTTTGGGTATGTTCGTTGTTAGTTACAGTGAACACAAGGTGTGGGTTTAAAAAAGGCAAAGGATTTGTTCGTTGTTACTGACAGCGAATACAAGTATAACATGGTCAAACAGGGTCAAAGTTCTGTTCGCTGTTAGTAACAACGAACAACGCTTTGACCTTATATGAAAACAATATAAATAATATCACATAAACCAATTAATTTATTTTATATTTAATAATGATAACACATATATCCAGTTATTAGTTTGAGGAAACGAGAACGCCAGTAGGCCGAGGCTTTACCCCTATACCTACTTCATCAAGAGGTCGTCACCCCAAATAATTAATCAAGGCCAGCAGAGTAGTCCATGTAACCCTATTGTGCACACCCCTTCTACTTGGATCACAACAAATAGAAGGAAGACCAAACATCGTATCAAGTAACAGAAAGAATAACCTGTCGACAGCTATACTAACCAAACAGGGCAACCTGTTTATCACCCTTATACTTGGATCACAAAAAATATAAGAGTTTCATTTCCCTCGTAATACACTTTACGTGATTTAATATATTTTAATAATTAGTCGCGAGCACACAAGCATATAGTCAAACATACATTATACATTTTATTTTATGAACATAAATTTTCCCAATAAATATATCTCAATAATCTTCAATTGCAATATTAATATCATAATATTTTTCTCCCAAACTCAATCGCATTTAAAATCATTATTAAAATAATAATATAACTTTCATCCAAATAATAATATTATAAATATTTCTCTTTCAAATTAAACCGTATCTAATTTCGTTATCAAAATAATAATATAAATTTTATCAAAATAGTAATTATAAATTCATGTTTGACAAAAATAATAGTAAATATAATTTGAGAGTATATAAAACACAATATCATACGAAATAATATCATATAAAATCATGCATCCTATTTAAACACATTAATTATCACTTAGCACATAATACTAACATGATAGTCCTAATTAGATGGACATTAAGAATTACCTTGTTACGCGATCCTAGACAAACGTACGCTCCTAATAATCTCTGTCTACGAATCCGCTGTCTACACGATAAAATAATATATCTCAAATTAATACCCCAATCAACCAATAAACAAATTAAAAGACTCTCATTTTATATATGTAATTTATTTAAAATGGTAGTTTCAACAAAAATGTAATTAGAAATTTTAAGAGTAGTATATAAAGAAAAGGAGAAAGGTTAAAACAATAATATGATTAAAAAAGATTAAAAAAGAAAAGAAAAAAAGAAAAAGTTAAACTTAGGGAAATAAATGAAATTGGGTTATATAGAACCCAACCCACGAAAAGAAAGGGAAAGAAGAGAGAGAGGAGAAAGAGAGAAGGAGGAAGGGTTGGCTACCAGTTGGCGGTGGCTCCGGTGACCGTCGTCGCACGCCGGTGGTATCCCGTGATCACTGTATCGCCGGAAAACTAAGGTAAGAAAAAAAAATTTATTCTTCAAATAAAAGATGGGTGTTTTTCAATTAGTAGCATAAATTTTTTTTGGTTTTGAATATAAAAACCCTTAACAAATTGATGAAATTCATACCTTTAATATCAAAATCTTGTCTTTTCTTAATTGAATTTTAAGCAATTGAAAGATGGAGGAAGTAGTTTGTAGAAGAAAAAGAGAGTGTAAGTAATAATGTGAATGAATTAAAGATAATTGGCTTAATTTATGGTGGGTAAATTATGTTAGTTATAAGGTTTAGAGGGAGAAGTGGGAAGTTATTTGTTAGTAAGGAGGGAAGTTGGAGTAGAGTAACCGTGAATTAGTTTTTTTGCAAAAACGCCTTTTCTTTTTATTTTTTTCATCTTTTTTTTTACATTAAATTTTTGATTTTTTTTTTTATTTTTATTATTATTATTATTTTTTTTTTTAAAAAAAACGGATGTTACAAAACTAGCCATTGTAGTTTTGAAATATAGCCGTTGAGACATGCTCTATAAATACATGAACCTTGTTCTATTCTATCCATTATATTGCTTTTGAAGTTAAGTTGAGGTATGTTGTTTTAACGTATTTTCACTTTGTTATGTTTATTTCTAATCTTTATACTAGGTTATTTATTAATTTTTAGTTTATGTTTTGATGTAAATTTAGTTATATATGTCAAAGCATCATTCAATGGAAGAGTATTGTCATTGTAGTCATGAGGTTCAATACGGTCGTGATTGGAGCGATTATGATCCTGAGCGTCAATATATTACCTGTCCACTATTCCAAGATGAAGAATTGGGATGCACCTACTTTAGGTGGATTGATCCGGAGGGCACCAGATGGAAAAAAGACATCATTATTAAGCTCGACAAAGAGAATGAGGAGCTTAGAAACGAGATACATAACTTGAGAAGTGAAGCAATTGATAAGGCACGTAGGAGTGAAGAAACCGAGAGGATATTGAAAAAATTTAATAAGCGTTCTTAAGTTGTAATGGTTTTATTTCATGAATGAACGATGTATTTTTAATCATCATTAATGAAACTATGTTGAATTATCGACATCGTCTATTTGCAATGAAGTCATCAACACAAGCCATTACAAGTCCGAGCATGGATCAGTGTTCGCCAAAAGTTCGAGCGTGGATGAAGCTATGTACAAATGAGGCTTATCAACTTTGATTCATATTTAAAATATGATAAAAATGATAAACATATATACATATTCATATACATTACAAACTATGTACAAATGTCAAAATCCTACAAAATGTTTAATATACACAAATGTTCAATGTATTACAAAGTATACACTAATTCTCATCCTCCATCTGCACCCTCTCTGACTGTGATAGCCTTTTACACCTCTTACGATAGTAGGAGGCGTTCGTGTGTCGCTTAGGGAGGGTAGGGGATTGATATTGGGATGATCCCGCACCCTGTGAGGATCCTGCACCATCTTGGTGGTATGTCAAGTCAACCTCCTCCAAATGAATGTCGTCAGGAGGAGGAGATGACCGCTGCACGTCCCCAGTTGTCTCTTGTTCAGCTACTTTTGAAATGAAGTTAATGAATTGGGTGCCTAAGAGTATCCCTTGTGCAATCTCACTCCTCGGTGCTCGAGCTAATCACAGTTGCAACTCCTTGTGCCTATAATCATTTGGAAGTTAATGCATTTCTTTATTATGAAAGTTTTAGTCTAAATTAAACAATATGGAAGAATACTTATGTAACAGGTGTAGCAATCTTGATACATAATTAATGAACATTTAATAATAATGTTTATACAAAAATATTGCGGAAGTCTCAAAATGCCGAACTGTTAAAAACTTTTAAATCATAAAAACTGAAACTGTTTAAAATAAAAGTAAAATATTACATCTGATAAGAAATATTATTTGCTCAAAATGAAAAAAATATATCATCATCAAGTCATCAAAAAAAGCAGCTAAGTTCTCAATAAATAGTAAATGTTGCGGCCTGGATCGAAACCTGAAACTAAATCCTGCAAAATATTGTCATCCATGATACGGATGACAGCCGATTGAATCGGTCAGCGCTTAACGCCAAGCATAACTTCCTATCGAGCTCAAATAGAGAAATTATACGCTACATTTACAAAAAAATAATTTAAGTACGAACTTATAATTAATTGACACCAGTGTATACTTTTACTATATTCTTTTACTGTTCCATATTTTTAAGTCATTAAAGATGCCATTCTCAATCTTAACAGAAGTACGTTACTATGATTCATAGGATCAGCACTTATCAAGTTCATCACTGATCAATAAGTACAACAATATGACACCTGATATATGTAAGGGTCTGGTGGGAGTCATCATCCTTTCAATATAATTATGCTCGAGCTCTACAGGATAGGTAGCTAACCCCCTGTCTTACACCGCATTCTACGTGCCAGCCAACACGGGCGCCGGGATTTTACATGCCGGTCTATGGTTCGACATTACCTTACTATCAGGGTCATTCAATCAATATTCATTCACACAAGTACATCACATTTTTATTACTAAAATTTGACTTTGACTTTGATCAACTTAGGTTATAACCTCTTTTATTTAATAAAATTCTTAATTATAATGTAAAATTTACCTTTATGTCTTTATACATTCATTATTAAATTTTTACACATTAAAATTTATTTATAGCTTTATTTTTAATAGTTTGCTAAATTCACACTAATAACTTAATATTCTATTAACAGTCTCCAAATTAATATTTTCCACAAATAGCTAATAAAATCTATTTCTCTTTAAATAAGTTCCCAAAATCAACATTTTCAAATTTACAATAAATAGAACTTTATTCTCTTCAAAAAAAATCAAATATTCTAGTTAAAATTCAAGTTAAAATTTCATCATTTGGATAAGTTTCCAAAATTCTACATATTCACCAAAAATCAATATTTCAAGTTTAGAAAAATAAGTAAATTTATTAGGTTTGCAAAAAATCAACATTCTAGTTATAAAACAAATAAAACTTAAAATTTCACAAAAATCAATATTTCTTGTTTTGAAACAAATCAAACTTATAATTTTTACAAAAGTTATTATTTCGAATTATAAAACAAGTAAAACTTATAATCTCACAAAATCAATGTTTCACACATAGTTTGAGCGGCAAGTTTACTAAAAATACTTTTATAGCATTTTACATAAACTTTGGTCAAATAGTTAGCAAATATATAATTTAGAAATTTACTATAACTTTAAGGATAAACTTTAATCTCAAAATTAAGTATAATAACAACATTCTTAGTATAACCATACTTGATAAAAAAAAATATGTTCATAAAATAACTTACTAACTTATAAATTAGTTTAAAGGCTATCATAAATATATTAACAAAAATTCTAACATAAAACTTCATAAGTTTAATAACATTCCTAATGTAGCGAGTAACTCCTAAATATACTAACACTAGTTTAAACATAAAATTATACTTAATATTACTAGAATACAATTTTGCACCCAATTTCCTACTAAAACATATCAACATAATTCATACTTTGCATATTATAAAGTAAATATAATGTAAAAATTCCACAAAAACAGTAGGGTAAGACGTTATACCATACTAACACCAAGGATTAGTGCTAAGTACTAATTAGGAAAATAATAAGAAATAAGACCCTTCAAGATAGATAATAATATTCCAAAGATAATTAATCCAAAATCCCATAATAATAATGATCTTCAAAGCTCCCAAAATAAATAAATCCAAACTCTAAAAATAATAATAAATTAAGTACCAAAAGTAATAACCCAATAATACTCCAAAATGATGATGATTTAGCTATATAAAGAGTGTTCTAAGCTCCATCTTCTTAAATTTCTTCAACTAATAATAAAGGTATTAAGTTAGTAAGATTTTAGCGAAGAGAAGATATAAGAAAGAATTTTAGAAAGATTTGATGATGGAGGTTGAAGTGTTTTCATGGCAAAGGGGTATTTATATTGGGTTTTGGGCAATTTCTAGTTCATAAGTTGCATGAATAAGAATGTTAGGAGTATGGAAGAAAGTTAACTTGTGTAAGTGGTTTGAAGTAGGTAAGTGTATGTGTAAGAGTAAGAGTTGGAGTGTAGAAATAAAATTGTAAGACTTGGAGTGTGAAAGTAAACTTGTAAGACTTGGAGTGTGGAAGTAAACTTGTAAGAGTTTGACTGTGTAAGTAGATGTATAAGATATTGAAGTGTAGAAGAAGGTTAACTTGTGTAAGAAAATGGTAATAGTTTGTATAAGTGATGAACATCACGAGGTTAAATAAAATGGATTTTAGTTCATCAAATTTTTGTTCTATTCTATAAAATTGGATATGCTTTAGAATAATGTGTAAATTTGATTAAGGTTTTGATATTGAAAATATGATAATTTACATAGAAAATTTTGCTTAAAACCATAATTAAAGTTAATAATTAAACATGGCTAATTTTTAGGTATAAAATAATTAAATCAAAGTTATAAGGTTAAAATAATAAGTAGTAATGTTAGTTTAATGAAGAAAACTTAACACGTAACATTTTATAAAATCGTAAATATAATAATAAAATTTTACTTTTTGTATTATAAAATAATAAAATAATATTTTAGTGCTTATAAAAAGATTTTAAACAGAGTAATATTTTTTAAGTTTAATTTTTAAAAGAAATTACTAAATTAGGAAAGGTTTAGGAATTAAAGATGGTTTGACATGGATAACCAAAGGATTAAGAATTTGAATTGAAAATTTGGAATAATTAATTGGAAGATTAAGATTAAGAATTTTGAGTCTATTACAACTTACAAACTGTGTCATCGTAGGTGCAGCGGGAGCGTACTGTGCGGCAACGACGATACCTCATGGTGTCATCCATCGACGTGTGATGTAGAGGAACCATGCATGTAATCTGTTGTCGTAGATGCGCCTCCAGCATCGATTGGTGCACCTTGGGGAGGAGCTCCAATCGTTGCTCCCATCGGGCAATGTGATGCCCATTGATCTCTATCCAGTTTTTGGGTTCCCGATAATAATATACAAGTGGTGCCCTGTTCCATAATTAATTGATCTCTACCTCTGTGTCACAGGACGACAGGATGCCCTGTACAATCCCATATTGGCGCCTGAGTGCTGAGGCAACGCAGCGTATGCCTTAGCAGGGTACGGGTCCCAACAAAACTACATATTAAGAATGAATCAATAAATTGCGCAGCATGATAGTTTTGAAGTTAATTAGTCAAGCGGTTACCTGGTCATGTCTAAGGAGATCCAACTGATCCCGAAAGAATCCCACACCAGATCCGGTGTGAGTCTTTGTGCGTCGCGCAAAGATCCACCGAGATCCATACGAAACCTCTGGTAGGGGAATGGCTGGAGGTGCAACAGCCCCACGTCCAACAATCCTCATTGGCTGCCCAATGAGAATGCGCTCCCAAGCCCAAAGCTATAAATTAAACAAAAATAAGTAGATGCAAAAATGTAAAATTATTAAGAAATAATGCAATCAAAATTTGAAGTTAGTATTACCTGGAGTATCACCAGAGGTCCAACAATCTCCTTCACGTTTGTCCGTGAAGCACCACACAATCGCCTGTATAAGTAGCCTAGGGCAGCGGATCCCCAGCTATATCCGGCTATGCGTTCCCATGACGCATCAAGCATAGTCAAGTACAAAATCTGTACTTGGCTATCCGTCGTGTCGGCGAACAAGACTCCGCCGATCAAGTAAAAGAGATATGCCTTTGCGTATCTCTCAACTGTCACCTCGTTAGCACCTTCAGGGAGGTGTGAGAAATGTTGCGCAAGCCATGTGACGCGCAACCCACTCCCTCGGGCTATATCTGCGGGAGGTCGCACTCCAAGCACCATCACGACTAGAGGTGTTCATGGGCGGGCTTGGGCGGGTATACCGCGGGTATTTGCCATAAAATTTACCCGCGGGCAAAAATTTACAAAACCGCGCCCGCATTTGCGCGCATAATTTTTTGTCGCTACCCGCCCATTTTTTAAGCGGGCGGTACCCGCGAGTAGGCGGGTATTTATTACATAAATATCAAAAATATAATTGAAAATATAAAGTTGGGTTTTGATAATAATTAAAATACAATAAAATGTCCAAAATACTCCAAAAGTCCAAATACATAAAAAGTCTCAAATTATTCAAATTACAACCATATAAAAATACATAAAAAGTTTCAAAAAACTTCGTCAATGGTAACACAATCGTCATCTTCATCCTCCTCTTCATCTTCTTCTAAACATGGCTCGCCATAATTAAACATATTCGATGTACCTTGAGAGAGTACCCATATATTAAAAAAAAAAGTGAATCTTCTATTTCAAATTGTTTGCTAATCATTCTCAAAAGTGGATTGAACAAGTCAGCAAAGCATTTAGAATACTAATTCTATTTCAAACTTTGATTATCCAACAAATTCAAACAACAAAAACAAATTTGCAATGTAGTCGTTCTAAACTGCTCGCTTTCAGGTCCACAAATGAATCTTCTGCCAATAATCATCATCGCAACGCTAATTTTGCATAAGAAAGTCACCTCCATTTTAACTTCAATAGAGGTAACCCAAACATGTCATAGCGAAAAGGGGAGAAGTTCAACATACACGCATTCAATCGAGAAACTATCAAATAAAAATAAGAATTACAATCAAAATGGTAACTTAAATTTAGAAGAAAATAAGAATTACAATCAAGAAAAACAAAAGGAGTTACATGAATTTACAAGAAAAAGAAAAACATAAACGAAAATCACTAACACTACCTGAGACAGCCGGAGGTTCTGAAATCTGGAGGAGTACCGCCGGGAAGCTTTAATGGAGATTGAAGATTGGAGAATGGAGAATGGAAATGTGAAGAAATGAAGAGGGCAAGAGGCAAGACGGCGTACTGGAAAAGAGGGCAAGAGGCAAGTGAAATTTTAGGGTTACTGGAAAAGTGAAAGTGAAGTGACATTAAAAGAGGCGCTTAGCCGCTTACTTCCTTTTTATTTTTTTCTTTTTTTTTTCTCTTTTCGGTTACTTAAAATTTAAAAATTAAATTAATTATTAAATATTTAATATATATTAAAGTAAGCGGGCGGGCGGGTATACCCACGGGTATTTTTTACGTGTCGCTACCCGCCCAATTAGCTTGGCGGGCGGGTATTACCCGCCCAAACTTAAATTTTTTTAATAAAACGCTGTCCATGCCCGCCCGTTTTTCGAGCCGGGCAAACCGGGCCTGGCGGGTAGCCCGCCCATGAACAACTCTAATCACGACTATATCTCGCCAGATATCAAGCTAGCGACCGATTATACATACGATATCTCCCTCGATGGGAAGCCTTGTAAGACCGTTACATCTAGCAGAGTGATAGTAGCCTCACCTAAAGGAAGGTGGAAGGTGTGCGTCTGTTGATGCCATCTCTCTACCAAGGTTGTAACCAAGGCACGATCCACCTTGCCATAAGCAACGAGGTGGAAGTCTTATAACCTCGCTCGTTGTACGTATGGAATAATGCGAGCGTCTATCTGCCATGGCGTAGAGTCGGGATGCCTGTAATAAATAGTGTTTGTGTCCGAGACCTATAATAGCAAAGATAACATTATAAGATTATTGAAGTTTATGCTCATGTTTATAGAACTATGCATCAAACAAACTAACATAGGCATCCCATAGTAAACTACTCCGGTGAGTGTCCTGCATATGCAGCACACTAAGATCATGTGGCCCTGGAGCTGTTGGATCCATCTCGACTACTGTTGCAGTAAGGAATAAGGAATAATAAGGCTTATGCTTATGTTTATAACAATCATGTTTATAATAGTAATGTTTATATGAAGTATATTGTGGGTTCATAATGTTTATGTTTATTATAATAAGTATAAGATTTATAAGAATAATGTTTATATTAAGTGTATAATATAATATTACCTTGATGTGCAAGTTCTAGTGATGTGACCTTCACTCCCACAACGACGACAAGTAATGCGTTTCTTTTTACCTTCATCCATTTCATTGGCAATCCTTTTAGACTTAGGCCTTCCCTTTCCACAAATTTGATCATGATCGTGTCTAATCTCAACATCAGTGTATTGAGGCTATGACCTCTTATCAATCATTGGCATGAAAAATGAGTTATAAGTGCTTTCATAACTTTGAGAGGTGTAGCAAGGGTCTACAAAATGCTCGTACGATAGATGTCTTTTGATGCATACGGTGAGAAGATGTGAACATGGTAGGTGGTATATCTTCAACTTGTAGCATGTGCAATTTCTTTGTGTCAAGTCCACAGTTTGTATCTTACCCCTATTTGAAGACCCTCTATTTCTTAGCCTAGTCTTAACTTCGAAGATACCTCTTCTGTAGTCAAATGCAACTATCTCATGGAAGTTCGCCTTCTCAGTGTTTTTAATGATAATCTTCGTGGCATGTGAGGTATACATGTGTCCTCCGGTCATGCATGCACTAGAAGTTTCACGTCTTTTAACAAAGTAATCATTGATGCGATAAAAGGTGAATTCAACAAGTGTAGGAAAAGGCAAGAAACGTACACCCTTCATCACAAAGTTGAAGACTTCAGCTAAGTTGGTGTTAGTAACACCATACCTATGACCCCCATCATGACACAATGACCACTTAGACATATGATCCACTTCATCAATTAAGAAAATGGCCTCCCGTTTTGCAGTCTCTATTGCCTTCAAGCCCTCAACTACGTTAGCATGTTGCCTTTGCTTAGCAATCCTTCCAAAAAGCTTCTTTAATTGAACATTACCCATAGCACGGTTAAAATTACTTAGCAAATGACGTAAACATAACCTATGATGGGCATATGGTGGTTGTCATTGCGGCTCTTCCATCATCACCAATATGCCCACGTGTCTATCGGAGATAATACACAATCCCATATTCTGTGTTACATGCTTACGAATACACGCCATAAACCAAGATCACGCAGATATTCATTCCTTCTCAACCAAGGCAAATGCAAGTGGAAAGATTCCCTTATCACCATCCTGCGCCAATCGCAATCAATAAGGTATGACCGTACTTAACATATAAGTATGTACCGTCAATGGTGATAAGAGGTTTACAAAACTTAAAGCCCTCAATGCTAGGTCTAATTGCCTAAAAGACGCGTTGAAAGGTTCTAATATTAGGACATACATACACACCCGCGTCATTGTCTTCCTTAAAGAACCACTCAACTACTGTGCCCGGGTTTGAGTGTTGCAACGCTTTCAAAAAGCGTGGAAGAAGAGAATATGAATCCTCCTATGTACCATAGATGGACAGTAGGGCTTGTTTCTTAGCACACCATGCTAGCTTGTAAGTAACTTCTATCCCAAATCGATCTTTAACCATCTGTCGAACGATAGACACCTTAATCGAAGGATCTTTGGAAACACAATTCCTAATCACATTGTTAATCACAGAGGAAGTCAAGTGAATATGTCTAGCTAACACAGTGTCACTACCCAATACACAATTCCTATGGTTTCCATTGTACTTTGAAAATAAACCATGAAGTTGAATAAGGATTTAGCCTACCCTTTAGTTTCCAAGAACATCCCTTCTTACACTTCAATGATAAAGAGGTTTGGTTAGAAGTCTCTGTTCTATACTCTACATTCTTACGAATATGATAGACTCTAACAGCTTCCAACAAAGCTTCCTTACTATCAAAGATCATACCCTTTTCAAACTTCCCTTCTTCGGTGTAAGTGGTATCACAAGCCCAAGTCCTCCAAGAGTTGTCCTCCACATATTCATCTAGAGGTGGACATAGGGCATAAGGTGTAGGAGCAACGATTGTAGGAATGTTACCTAGGGTCATGTCATTAGCTAGGGCATCCTCATCCACATCCACATCATCCTCAAAAGGATCATCAACAAGCTTATCACTCTCACTACCATCATCCCAAAGTACCAACTCAGTACTTTCTCCTAAATTAACAGTTGCATCATTTGGGACTTGAGTTTGAGGGGGTTCAGAAAGAGTAGAAGATGGGGAAGGAACAAAGGGACTTTGAGTTTCTTGAGTTAAAATAGGCATAGGCGTAGGAGAAGGATTGGAAGTAACATTCACAACTTCATTGTTTAGGGGTACCTCTTCTACGAATAACTCCAAAGAGGGAATAGATGTAGACTTTGAATGCTCCCACATAGCATCTATAAAATCATCATCCTCAACCGGAAAGGTTAACAATTGATCATTCATGTCGTATTTAAAACATAAAGTAACAGTATTTCGTGTGGTGTCAATTCTAATCTTAGAACATATAAGAAGCTTAAACTCATTCAAATCCATGTTCGAGTTACATGCAAATAGTTTACGTTTACCCCCAACATACGTAACATTGTTACCACTTATACAAATGGAACCATTCCAAAAACATGCAATAGTCACACGAAATAATGCCATTTCTACATGAATACATACGAAAACAACTTCATAACCAAGTACATTCACGAATGAAATTGAAAATTAAGCACATTTACCTAAACTAAATCAATATACATAATCAACTAATTTAATATAATCAATTAAGTACATTACACAAAACTAAGTTTATATAATCAATATACACAATCAATTAAGTACATTACCCTAAACCATTTTAATATAATCAATGTACATAATCAATTAAATATATTACACTAGACTAATTCAATATAATCAATATACATAATCAATTAAATACATTAAAGTAAACTAATTCGATATGAACAATATCCATAATCACTTAAGTACATTAAACCCTAAATAACACATACTAGCTCACAATCACTCATACATTACCTTAAGCTGCTTGTTAAGACATAAAGAACTAGTGATTGCACGTAGAGTAACCTACATTTGAAAAGAAAATTTAAACTTATGGATAACCCTAGATATCGTATAAAAAAGAAAAAACAAACAAAACTGTACCTTGGACAACTCAAAATCTATGCCAGACCACCTTACAAGTGTGGAATTGGAAGAGGGAGGGACAAATTAAAGGTTTGAAGCTGTTTTAATGGAAGGAAATGAGAGGGAAGTGTCGATTGTGTAAGTTTAAGGTTTAATGAAATTGGGGGAAATAAGGAATGAAGAGGATGGAGCTAATTTTTCTACGCATCAGTTCGTTGTTACTAACAGTGAACAATGACTTAAGGTCAAAAAAAGTCAATTCGCTGTTAGTAACAGCGAACACATACTGTGACTTTTATTGACCTTAATCCATTGTTCGCTGTTAGTAACAGCGAACATTACCAAACCACAGCTCTGGGTGAAAAGTGTTTATCTTGGGAAATATTTTAGAAAGTTGGCTATTATGTGAATTTTTTTATTTTTTTTTTGCTTACTCATTTCAAAAATTCTTCATTTTACACCACTTTTTATTTTAATTTGTCCCACTGTATTTATGGGCAAAGCCAAGGGGGCTCACCCGTCTGCACTTGAGGGCACTTAAAAAATTATAGTTAGCAACGATTGATCCCTGAACCAAACCTCAAACACAATTGACATGTGCAGCTCATCAGCTAATCTAAACATTATTAATGATTATCTTAGTACTGATTAATTATATCTATAATGCAAACGCATGATGGATTAATAAAACAAGTGAGACGATAATTATAATTAATTAGTATAGAACCCTGTGCAATGCACAGATCTTTTTAATATATATTAATATAAAAATGTTAGTTTTAATTAATGATTCAATTACGTATTATCTTTATCTTATTCAAATATTTTCATTCAATATATAGTTATAACTATAATAATATTATAAAAATTATTAATTGAATTATTATTGCAAAAATATAAACTGAGTAATGAGAGAAATTAATAACTTTAGAAAACAAATATGCATTGTAGGTTAGCAATTGGCGGGTATTTTAATATACAAATGGGATGAATGAAAAGCAAAACATGTTATAAATGTGACAAAAGTTACTTTTTATTATGAATTCTTATTGAAGAAAAAAAATTTTCAATATTTAATAACTTATAAAAATTTCTCAAAAATATCTTTTTAGATTGTTATTTTATTATTATGACAAATAGTTTGTAATTATTTAAAATAGTAAATCAAACTCTTTTTTTAATATGATAGTGGACGAATGGCATATGAGTATTTTAGGGCCTTTTTCACTTAAAAAAATTTTAATTTAATTCATTATAGTAATTCCTAGATTTAAATAATTAACATAACCACTAAAAAGAATAGAAATTTTACACAATTACTTAAAATTTTACTATAACTTTAAGGATAAACTTTAATATTAAAATAAAGTATAATAACAATATTTTTAGTATAACCATACTTGTAACATCTTAGCTAGGTCCTATGGTGACAGGACCATAGGAGTAGCAAGGTCGCCCTGAGAAGACCTTGGCCAAGAGCAAAAATCCCAGTACCTATAGAAAACTACAACAGAAATGATTGACGTATCAAGAGACAATTGTAGTCACATGCTAAAAGCTACCACACTCGCACAAGGCAAGGCAATACACCTACCTCGTATCCTACAACTACAAGAACACTAAAAGACAAAAAGGAGGATCATGAAGTAAGAACAGCCCACCAGCTAGCCCTACGTATGCACTGAGAACATTCCATTCCTTTTAGCTGGTCGCAACAAAGATTCTATCAAGTTAAAAAGTCTAAATTGCCATTAGAACTTTGGAAACTCCTCCTCACACCCACTACTATAAATACACAATGTCGTGCGTTACCAACAGTACGATAACTTTTAACAATTTGAGCATTCTTGATGTTTGAGCATTCAAAGTTCTGTTAATACCCAAAAACTCTTTCCATATTCTGATAAACCCTTAACCCTAAATTTTCCTCTCTAGAGAAAAAGACTGTTTAGCACTCTAGGAGAAGTATTGGGTAACCGACATTAATCACATACTAATAACTTTATCATCGGAGGAGGACCCCTGAAGAACCCCTCTCCGGCCCTCGTTTGTTGTTCTATGCAGTATATGACATGAAGCAGTTTAGATCTCGACTCAGAATCTCCTCCAGTTGTTCATATCTATTGTGAAACCTAAAAGACATTCTCATTAGCTATATTGAGAGTGTTGATTGTTCAATTCTCAGCGGAAACAAGTAGTAACAAGTAAAAACAAGCACCCTAATCATACAATCTCCACCGATAATTTTTATTTTCACCTAAAATTAAAGTCATTTGTTTTTTCACCAATCAAAAAATAATTAAAATGAAATTCAAATATTTAAATGACGTTTAAAACACACTTGCTTTTTGACACAAAAATAATTTTTTTTAAGTTACGTCAATAATCTCACTTATAAAATTGGTGTTCTATAAGCGTATAAGCTGTAAAATTTATTATAGTAGTTGACTTTAAAGCTAGCCAACCACTATAAAGTTTTTTAAAAAAAAAAAAAAAAAAAAACTTTATAATGTGCCTAATTTTCGAACAAGAAAAGTCAATATTTTTTCCTTAAATTCCTAAAAATTCAGATTATGCACTATTTGTAGTAAATATCATTTAGAACAAAAACAATAGCTCTAGTATCATACACTTGTATTAGTATTTCATATAAAATCAAAATTCTCAGTGTCCATTAATTTTTTCTTTATCAATCTTGAAAAGATTAAACTATCACATCACATGTAATAATATATACTAATAATTTATATTAATGTTTTTATTTTAGGGATATTATCAATGGTACCTCTATACTATAGCAAAATAACAATGGTACCCCAGCTAATTTCAATGGTACCCCCCAAGTATATGCTAATTACAACCGTGACACTATGAATAATTTTTCCGTTCCGTTAAATCTCGAATGACCTAACCATGGTTAGTTTCCCTCTCCTCTTCCTTCTCTCCTTCCATGGCTGCTTCACCTCAATACCATATTGTTTACTATTTCAAGCTCTCGAACAACTCGACCAATATAAGGAACAGAATCATTTGTACGTTCTAAAGAAAGTCTATTTTCATTTGTATTGCTTATAAACAGGTATTCAAAGCTTATATCTTTCTTTTAATCTCTTTTTCTTAAACTTTTAGTCTTTTTGCAGGTTTGAATTTCTGGGTTTTGGATCTTTAATTGCCACTTAATTTTTTGTGGGTTTTGGATTTTGGAATGATTATTTTTTCTTTAATTGCTTTCATTATTTTTGGATTTTTGTTAATTGGGGGGTTTTTTGGGTTTTTGTAGGTATTTTAAAGAAAGCTTTTTCTTAATTTTTTTCTTGAATTATGAAGTTTTTGGGTGAGATAATTAGGGGGTTTAATACTGGAGCTCTTTTTAAAGGTTTGGAGAATGGAAGATCTGTCTCTTAGATTCCATACTAAGCAGCCATGGAAGGAGAGCAGGAAAGGAAAGGGAAAAGGGAAGAAGAAGAAGAAACTAACGTACATTTAACGGAAAAATCATTCATAGTGTCACGGTTGTAATTGCATATACTTGGGGGGGTACCATTGAATTTAGCTGGGGTACCATTGTTATTTTGCTATAGTAAAGGGGTACCATTGATAATATCCCTTTATTTTATTTATATGTTTTTTTATTTAATTTTTTCTTTTTTGAATAAGGCCCAAACTTGTGTAGTTAGATGCAAGCTTGTGGATTCAATTTCAATCGGCCTCTATCGTTGCATGAACTTTTCTTTGAAAGGATTTTTCTCGATCCGATGGACTCTTTGGCCGCATTTTTCTTTATGGGTGGGTTGCCGCCTTTCTTCCCTCTCTAGACCCTGATTATAATTTTCTATAAGCGAGATACAATGATTAAGATGATGATGAGAAATAGAAAAAATATTAAAGGTGTGGCAACAAGTAGCCAAAGTGTAGGTTAAAGTGGAAGTAATAGGCTTATTCAAAATGAGAAATGATGAAATATCAAACGCTAATTAAGTTGGTACTAGTATATAAATTCGTGCAATGCACGAAGTTTGTTAGTACAGAGTCATCTATAAATATACATTTTATAGAAAGATGAAATTGCATAATATAGTAACCAAATTATAATATTAATAAAATTATGTAAAAAATTGAGATAAGTTTTTATAACAACATAATTATTAATTGATTGAATAACTAATTATTGATTATATATTCCGCCCAAAAGTAGCTATTGTGTTGAAATTGACATGCTTGCAAACTTACTATCCATATAATCTAATAATTCATTCATTCTCAAAAAAATAAAATCACATAATAGAGCTCTTATAACATGTCATTTGTCTTTTCCCACAAAATTAATAATATGTGTAATGTCAAAATTCTTTAAATTAGATGAAAATAGTTTATATTAAAAAGATATTCATTGCTAGCTATATAAACTAATTTATATTTTACAACCCAAATATCACTCGTAAATATTTGCTATCAAATCATGCATCGATTTGTAAAGTTTTTAAAAATATTTTAATCGGTTGATTTGATCTAATAAAATTTTTTGAAAATTTACCTTTAATAATTAATATCACAATTAATTTAATAAAATCTTTTTGAATTTCACACAAATACATTTTAATATGTCAAAATGCGCTATTTAGGAAACCTCTATAAAATTGTCATTTGAAATTTTCTAGGAGTAGTTCTTTTATATTATTGTATGATATTTAAAATCCATAAACAAAGTAATAAAAAATCTTATTAAATGTCCCACAATTACATTTTAAACTGTAAAATTGCTTTCATTTGACAAAGCTCTATCCAATAATTATTTATAATTTTCCTATTCTTTTATAGTATTGTACGATTGTAAGATTTGATCTAATAAAATCTTTTTTAAAACTTATCTTTCATACTTAAAATCATTACACACACGATTAAAATCTTGTATAGTTGTGTGAATATGTGGGTTTTAGATTTTATCTAATACACAATTATTTAGAGTTGAATGCTCCCACGTGGTTTTGAATTTATACCATTAAATTAATTATATGAAATTTTTTTAATTCATATATTCCAAAGACGTGGAGAGTGCAATATAAATTACTTTTAGCTCTATTCCATGTACAATACTAGTCCTCTTAATCTTTTCTTCTCAAAGATAAAGGCTTGTAACTATGAAGCATTCATTCTTCAATCCCATCTTAATCTTCCTAATCATTCAACTTTCCTCTCTAATTACAACTGAAACCCATCCTCTTGACTCCCTTTCCCCACATGAAATCACCCAAGTTCAAACCACAATCTCACAAATTTACCCATCTCCTACCCACATTCTAACCTTCCACTACATGGGTTTGGATGATCCTCCAAAACCCAAAACCGCAACCCAAAACCCAACCCGAATGGCCTATGTTATAGCCCGTATAAACCGGACCACCCATGAAATCACGGTGGACATATCCAAGCATTTGAGAAGTCCAACCATTTTAATTGACAAAGTTTATAAAGGTAATTTTCAAATTATTGGATAAAACAGTTTCACCGTCAAACGCTCTTCATACATAGGGTAATATAATTATTAGTATATGGACTCATAATTTTGAGGTTGTGTCAGATACCGTCTCTCACAAGAGAGAAACTCGTTATACATTGGTTGAATAGGTTAACTAATACAATTATTGACAACTTGTTTTTCAATCGTAAACAATCTCTCACAAAAGCCCTCCAATATAAACCTATATTATGGAATTAAAATTTTTTTTCTGGATCCATCACTGCAGGTAATGGATATCCAACATTGACTAATGAAGAACAAAATAACGCAAATAAAGTAGCAATGGAATACAGTCCATTTGTTGAATCAATGAAGAAAAGGAAGCTAAAAGTGGAGGAAATAGTGTGTTTAAGCTTTGTTATTGGATGGTTTGGACAGAAACAAGAAAGAAGGATTGTGAAAGTTAGGTGTTACAGTATGGAAGATACCATAAATTTTTACATGAGGCCTATTGAAGGAGTAACTGTGACCGTTGATTTAGATGAGATGAAAGTTGTGGGATTCATTGATAGGGTTGAGGTCCCTATACCTAAAGCTTATGGGACTGATTATAGAGAGGAAAAGCATAATGGGACAACTGATTTTGTTCATCAAGGTTTCAGAATTATTCAGCCCAATGGTGCTGGTTTCACTATAGATAATGACATTGTGAGGTAATTTTTGATTTCTTTTGAGCCATTTGTTGTGGGAGAAGTCCTTTTCTATATGATCTGTCACTTTTGAATTTGTCCACTACCTACTAGCATATGCATGCTATTATATAGCTTCATGTAATTATTAAGATTTGAAGGATTGATTATTCTCATTAAACACAATGGGTATAGATAATATAATGTGATTCCTCATTTTGAGAATGGAATAACTATATAATAATAGTTTCTTAAATGACCAATGCAAAATAAAATAGGAAAAATTGTCCAAAATAATTCCACTTATTGTTCATCTACTATGAATAATCTCTACTATTGATTATTTCTAAATAATCCAATGTTTGTATACTATTTGCTCATTGCAACATTTTTTCATATTTTAACCTACTATTTTAGGTAATTACCACCAAAAAGGAGTCGGGTAAGACCAACGAAGAAACATAGGGGGCAAAAAGAAGTGAGTGTAACAGCTAATAGATACCTACAGTAGCCAGTTAAAATGTGAAAAGGGGTGTTGTCAGCAAATAATATAAGAAGGTTGGATTATTTAGAAATAATCAATAGTAAGGATTATTTACAGACAGTAGAAGGGAAATTGGTGGGATTATTTTAGATAATTTTTCCAATAAAATATTTACTATGACTAAAAGCAATACGAAATAATTAAGTTGATTAGCTAGGATAAATGTATAGACACGAAAAGAATACTTCTTACCCGTAAGGGTCCTAACACGAGACCAATCTTGGTTAGCAAATAATCAAAATGCGACCGTAGTAGAGGCTTTGTGAGTATATCAGCTAGTTGTTCATCATCGGAAATGTGAGTGACGACATGAAATGCATTGATTTGAACATGCTCTCTAACATAGTGAAAATCAAGAGTGAGGTGTTTTATGTAAGAGTGGAATATTGGGTTAGCTGAGTAATGAGTTGCGTTGAGATTGTCATATAAGATGGTAGGGGTATTCAGAGAGTGATAGACAAATTCGGATAGTTTTGAAGATACCCTTTCAATTTCAGTGGTTTTAGAAGCTACACATCAAAATTCTGCTTCAATGGATGAAAGCACTAAAGTATGTTGTCTCTTAGAGCTCTATGTTATGGGTAGCCGAGATAAACGATGTATTCGAATGTGCTACGGTAAAGGTCTTTGTCACCTTTCTAATCGACATCCGAATAAGGATAAAGAATGAGAGCATAATTTTTTCGAAAGAGAAGACCTTGACGCAAGGTTCAGGCATTGATACGAGATTCGGTTGGGTTATGCATAAATTGAAAAAGTTTGTTCACAATGAAAACAATGTCGAGACGAGTAAAGTTTGGATATTGTGGTGGTTGTGGGAATAGGAAGCGGAATGCCATCATTTAAAAGTATTGTGGTGGTTGGGTGAAGAGTGATGACAGGTTTGGCGTTGAGCATATTGGCACATTGGAAGATATTATGAAAGTATTTTCTTCAGGATAACTACAATGCTTTAGAATGTGGAATGACTTCGACACAAAGATAACAAATCATCATAATATATCCGAGGTCAAAGAGTGAATTTTGGTTGGAACTTGTGGGAGTTTTAAGGTTTTAACTAAGGATAACAAAGGCATCCAAAACTATTAAGTGTATCATAGTTGAAAATTTGGTTGAATAGAGCATGATGTGGGAATTTTTAGATAAAGTACGAGTGGGTAATCAATTTATAAGATATGGACTGTTGTAAAGGCTAAGGATCAAAATTCAAGAAGCATTTTATCCTGAGATAGAAGGGTTAAACCAGTTTCAACAATGCTCAACACCAAAG